>NW_010123316.1:29430-54521 GCF_000699245.1 Pterocles gutturalis
TACATCAAATTTTTCTTTTTTTTTTTTTCAGAGAGAAAGTGTAAGGAAAAAAGAAAGGAAGAAAACATGTAAAAATGAATAAATTACCAGTTTTCCACAGCAAGATAGCTCAGGATTTACTTGAGTCATGGAGTAGCTTTCATGTCAGAAGCTGTTCTGCAAAACCATGGCTGTGTTTCTGGGCCCAGTGGTTTCAGCACCAAGATTTCTGGAGGCATATGCCATGGTTCTTAGTACTGTAATACACTAAAACTCTACCCAATCCTTTCATATCGAAGTGTGGGAACACTACTTTCTCCCCCTAGGTATAAAGAAAAATATGGGAAGGTCTGGAGAAATGCCTCAATATCATTTTTCCTTACTAAGCAGCTAAAGCAGGTTTCATTTTCTTGCCATAGATGAGCGAACTAACAAAAACTCTATCAAATTTCATGCATTGAGTACATATGTGCATACACATGTACCAAGCTAAGCAGTACATGACCATAAAAGAAAACCTACGCGACCCTAAAGTGATTAACCTAACAGCAAACCCATTACTGAGCCAGAACTACTTTATGGAGACTACTGCCTTCCAGTATTGATACTAAACCACCATCTTATACTGTTCACCCAAGTAAAAGTCTATTTCAAGGTGTTATATTGTTATAACACAGTGATTAATAAATTTCTTTTTAGAGTGTCCTCTGAGAGCTTAAAAATTCATGATTCACTTTATTAGCATTCTGTACAGGCTTTCCTATTTTTTGAGTGGTATGATTAAATTTATCTGTGGTTGCTAATGGCTGCAATATGGAAAATGCTCGATATGAAAGCCACCATTCCACATACACCCAACAGATCTCCTTAAACACACCATGAATCCCAAACAGAAAGGACTGCAAGTAGCAAATCTTTTTCATTCTCAAAGAGGCTAACCTGAATACACTGTTTGTGCAAAAGGCAGATAAGATGGACTTGTGAAGAAATACTGCAAATGGAACAAATAAAGAAGTGCATTATATTTGCCACATTGTAAGGTTGGAAATTAGTCCATAAACTCATTTGGGTTCAGGCTCTACTGACTTACACTTTACAAGATAAAAACTCATCCAAGATTTGATGCTGTGAAATGAGGACTACCAAAAAGCATGCTGAATTTGGGAACTGGATGTGTTTTAGTTCATCACTAAATTTAAAGGTTTTCTATTAGGTTTCAAGTGTCTTCATACTGTCTTATTTATTTAGACTGCACATTTCAGTAGGCCAGGCTTGGGCACCAAAAGATAGTAAGCACTAACCTTTGCCATTATAGGCATAAGTATAAAAAATTTATTTAAAAAATCAAGCTAACTGTTTAATAAGATTGAATCCATCACCCATGGAAACTGCCAGAGATACAGACCTACAAACACGCTTTGGTTTTATTGAATGCAGCAAGATATGATAGCACACAATCTCATTAAAGAGTCAACCGATAAATAATTTTGTGCCATCTGAAATGATAGCCTATTCTAAAACCTGAAGTCATGCACCAAAGAATAGCAAGATATACTGTAACATAATAAAAAACAATGTAAGAAGAGCAACGTATCAAGGTATCTCTCATCAAGTAATACTATTGTGAGGTTCTAGCAACATAAACCATGGTTGATATCTGAGTGATTTCTCTGTTGTGTGCATTGCAATGTATATTCTGGAAGAATAAAGTTCATTATGCAGAGGTTAAATGATCTTGTTGTTTTTCCTTTATTTTGTTTGTGAGCTGCTGAGCCAAAGTTATGTATAACTGAAGGGTGTTTTCAGATGGAAAAAGTACCTTGGTTCCAAAAGAGGCACTGGTGTGACTTTTCAGAAATATCATGTTAAAAATAAACCATCATAAAAATTGTATTACATTGATTCTGTGACTTTAAAAATGAACTTTAGACTGTCATTACCATTAAAGGTGATGAATATATCCTAATTCATGGGTGATTTCTGGGGTACAGGCATCCCTCTGCCAACACACTTCATCTACTTCTCCCTCCCTGTGAAAAGGGGGCTCAAATATTATCATCAGATGGCAATGCAGGCCCTCCATAGGGCTAGTGAAGGGGCACTTCATCAGGAGTCTGCAGACAGATGCAAACATTCTGCAAAATTCTTTGAAGCAGAAGCATGCCATTAATTTCAATATTTATTACTTTCTATGAAAGATAAGTGACTCAACGTTAGGAAGGGCTTTACAAGGCTAATATTTTGTCCCTGTCTAATGCTTTTTTGCTTCGTGATGTGCCTGCTTATTACAAGACCAAACTTATTCCAAAAAATAAGTTAAGCAATAAGACATGACAAGCAGAGCATTTGTAGGCAATTTAGCACCTGAGGTATGCTACAACAGCTCAAGGCCAAAGGCTGAGTAACTTCAGCCATTCAATAAATGCAATAATAATCGAACTGAAACGCACAGCATTGGGAAACTTATTTCTATCATGATATGGAATTTATATGTAGAACCAATTGCTTCTGTGCATTTAGTGACTGCTATTAAATAAATGATATTGTTGAAAAACTTTTTCTAACCATTGTTCAAAAATACTATCCAATACAAATTAAATGTAGAGGTTTATAGACATTGTTCCATGACCAGACATTGCTTGTGAAATGACAGAACTACCCCCTGGAATGTAGGTCCAGTATCAGTTTTAAAAAATTCATGCAGACATGTATAAATGTTAAAGGACTGGGCAGCACAGAACAGATATCAGCCACTCTAGAGATTCAGCAACTGGCCTACACTGTCCTGATAACATAACAATCAAGTTCACCTCTTAAATAAATAGTGCGACAAGCTGGCTTTAATTCATACTCAGCATATCAACAACTGATTTTTACCAAAAACTCACTGTCTTTCTGCTCTGCTTTGTAACTACATATTTTGATCCAGTTTAACTCTGGTGCAGAGAGCTGCCTTCCATCCATGTTCCTAAAAGCTCCAAAAAATTAAAACAACTGAGAATAAAAGATGTGAAGATCTAGTCGTGAGGTGGAAAGGCTGGGCAGTAAACTGTTTTACAAGAAAGCACAGCACCTTTTTGTTCTGTCATCTACATTCTGCTCTGATGAGTCTTAATCTGCAAGGAAGGCTATTTTTAAAGATGAAGATAAGAACAATAATTTCAAAAACTGAGAACTATCTGCTGGGTTCTCTTTTCCTGTCTCTTCTACCCCACTCCTCCCAAACAAGGGGAAAAAATCCATCCATATCTGAACATTGAATATGAATATACATAAATAAAACCAAAACCCTTTAAATACCAGCACACTGGTGTTTTCTATGTTCATTAGTAAATGAATGATATCACACCCAACCTCTTGGACATTAAAGACAGAAACATACAGCTCGGGGACAGGCTGACACTGCTCCTAATGCTGAACTAAACCATCCTAACAAGACTATTGTTATTTTCTGATTTAAGAAATCATAAAGATGTTTCTTACAGTTCAGTCCAGACAAAATGTAACTTAGTCTTGTACTAAAAGAAGTACATTTGTGTTGCAATTTACATAAGCCATTCTTTTCAAGCATTTTAAATTTTTTAATGTATTTTCCACAAAACACCACTCTGCATAATCACACAATATTTGAAATTAGTTAAAATACAAACATAAAATTGAAAGACCATAAAAACAGACTTATTACACCAAGTCAAACAAACACTTTAGCCAGTATCCCTTCATTAACCAAGGCAAAAGTAATGAAGAATGTATGAACACAGCAAGGACACAGGGGTACTCTCCCATCCCCCAACAGCCTACAGCTCTGGGACCTCCTGATGGCCCCAGTGTCGACACACCAGGACATGTTTTAGTGGAACATTAATGCATACTCTTTGCAATTTATGACCACAGAAAAAAATGCTGCTGTAGATTTGTGGCAGGTATCACTGTAATGATGGGACAAAATATCTGATGGTGATTTTAGCTACATTAACTCTATTAGTTGAACAAAACCCTGTTCTTAATGCTTATATTTCATGTTCTAATCATGAAAAAGATTCTAGCATTCAACTCCTCCTTTTGAATCCGTCCCAAATCCAAAACCAGACAGACATCCGAATAGTTCTACAATAAATTTGCACATTCAAGCTATGCATGAAAGCTGGGGATTTTCACAAACTTTTTTTCAACAAATGTGAAATCTTCATGTCCATGTACAAAAGTACAATTTATAGATGTGATAGATCTATAAAAAAATTAAGCAGAGAAATGCTTTTGAACATTTCTTCCTTCTTGAAAAATATGACTTCAAGAATACTTTGCCTCTGGTAAAATGGCGCTCTTCTCACGCGAGTGTCACCACATGGAATTGGGCCTAAGAACACACCCGAAGCGTGCAGTGATCTTGAGGACAAGCCCATCCCTCACTCATCACATTCTCCAGACAGCCAGTCCTCAGACTTCTATCAATCTTCTTCAAACCGGGGGGACAGAATTGCTGGGTTATTACTTAACAATTCTTACGTTTTGGGATGAAGTGCCAATGTCTTACGTTACAGCTGCTGCTGCACTATCTTCCTCTTTTATTCCAGCTGAATAATTAAGTGCCCCTTAATCCTTCTGACAGTCTTAGACTCAGCATGGCTGTTAATCAATATCACATAAAAGGGAATTAGGCTCAGGCAACTGTTGCACAAGGCAGAATGGATAAGGCAGGAGGGAATCGAGCAGAAGACTAATTTTCTGTATTTTACAGTACACCCTACCAAACGTGCACACACACTTGGGAACACGTGATACACGTACAGATGTGTTGGGGAATCCAAATTAGTCTCAGAGATTTGTTACACCATAACGGCAACCAACAGCCACTTCTCCTTCCACTCCTTCCTAAATTCCCCATCTTCACATATTTTGGGATCGAAGAAAACACTCAGAACCAACATTTTTAAAGTGTTCAGTTTACAGGGGAAATTTGACTGCAATAAACCATTTCTGAAACTTTTACCATGGGATTGCAAAAAGGAAAGGTAAACAAAAGAAGACATTTAATAAATACAATCTGAATTCTGCTCAGGGCGAAATATTTAGGAAGACTTATGTTTCCAATAATTTGAGGAATTTTTCTAGAAACTATGAACTGGCCACAAGTTATGTATTTTTTCATTCTTTTCTTGTCCTGCAATGAATCAATTGGGTATTAAGAGCAATCCTAGGTTGAGACCCCCAACAAATGAAAGATTTACAAGAAGGAGTGTACATTTTCCCCAAGTTGCCCTGCCGCCATGCTTACACTCACATCTACCCAGAGAAAAGGAGACACAGATCCCAAGTCTCTTCAGCAACTCTTCCTTTATGATGAAATAGTCCAGGTTTGAATTTAAAAACACATTAAACTTCCTACCAGGCCAAGAAATGAACTCATAAGTCGAAAAGCAGCAATTTCAGGGGGTTAAATAAATAAATTAACAGTGATTATGACACCATCAAGGCACTGACACAGAGGTGGAAGACTCTGTGTACACTTCACATTCCTCTGTTCTGAATGGCCTTTTATATTCCATGTTTAAAGATCTGGTATTTATAAAACACACTAGTTCAACTTTAACCTGTCCGCAGTGTAAAATTAACAATTCTGAGTAATGAGGAATAAACAACATTTCAAAAGGAAAACACTTACTAAGTAACTGATTATTCTTGATATTATGCTTTCTGAAGCATTTTGCTGAAACTTAATTTTGCAAGAAGCTAGAACACCACTTTCCCCCCAGTCCCGTTGGTAACGTGAACAGAACCTGTATGTTCTATATCTAATTTATAACTTAGTTCTTTTTTTTTGTCTCACCAAGATTTGCTTCAAGCTACAGAAAGTGTGGTCCAACTAGCACCTCCCTCAAAACAATCCAGAAAACTTATTCCATACAGCACACTCATAAATCACAGAAAGAACAGCAAAACAACTCCAAACAAACCTGGGCTTTTTTAGAATCTTCAGTCCCTTCCCTGGTACTGCTTAGCCTCAATGAATGCTGGGCAACTTCTGGCTCCCAAGCCAGAGAAGTGATGGTGGTGTGCCAGAGCTACGCTGCCAAATCAGCCAGGGAAGGCACTCGAGGGAGGGGTAGGGCACCTTGGGGCATGAAAGGAGGCAATTCAGAAAGGGTGGCCACGGCCAGAACAGCCATGGTCTCTGCTACGTGCCCCGAGTTTAGCTGTGTGCCCAGCCTCACTTCCTTCTGAAGGGGTGCAAACGGTGCCTTGCTGCTGTTATCTCCCCATCCCAGAGCTCACCCACTTCACAGCCAACACCCTACGTGTTTTGTGGATCTTGGCCAAAAAGATTCTGGTGCTGCACAACTATTCGTAACACTGATATTTTAGTTATTTTTTTCAGAATTTCTTAGTGCACACTGATTAATATATAATGAAATACAAACTTTACACCAACTTGATACTGCAATTTGCCTACCATGAAGCTGTGTTGCATATATACCTATGGAATAACATGTGCTAACCCACATTTACTAGTTTTGCACACCATTAAGCTAGAAAGTAATGAATGACTGCTTCTTATTTACAGGGTCATCTTTTTTTTTAATGGAAATTAAACTTCAATGAAAATATAAAAAAATCCATATTTTAAAAACAATAAGAGTTTTTGAAACAAGATTTTACCAGTTAATAAAAGTTTATGTAAAATGTGCATGACATTTAATAAACAGTTCTGCATTTTAAACCAATTCAATACGTACAAGAGGAATTATCTGTAACTATCAAAATTAACTGAATATTTCTGTTCTCTGCGTCCTCCAAGATTTTAAAACCAAGATCCCAGCCTCTCTTTCTTAGTTTTCTAATTAAATTACTAACTGTGAGAAAGTAGGGGCTTTCCTGCCTAGTAATCTCCCAAGCAGTTTCTCATCTTTAAGCTGTTCGCTAAATTGATAAGCAGAAATGAAGAAAAGTCCTTCACCTGCTGGAAAGGCTACAGTTGCCAAATGTCAGTTTTCTACCTTGTTCAGGTCCAGGTGCATAGTCAAGAGTTTTCTCACAGTTGAGTTGACTGCTTTCTCTAAAACTCCAACAGCAAATACTGCCTGAACATTATTTCCATTAGATCAATTAAAATAATAAATTTAGGACTTGATAGGTCCCAATTTTGCTTAGGACTTAATAGGACTTATAGGTCATGATTTTGCATTTCATATTAAGTTGCAAAGAAAATCTGTCCCATTTAAAGTAAAAATTCAAATACTTTATTTTGAAGAGATTCCTACTGACTTGTGATTCAGCGGAATCTGCTCATGATGCAGCAATCATCTGGAGCAGATGCAGTGTGTCAGGCAATACTGCAAGACTTGCAGAACATTGATTTAAAAGCATGTCTTAAAAAATGGAAGTAGTAAGTGCAACTATAATGAAAGCATCCAGAGAAATCCAAGCAAGAGACTGAAGACAAAGATACATAAATAAATGGATAGCTCAGTTCCCAAAATAGTTTACATTGCCAAACTAATCTCTCCTTCTGTAGGGTCACAGCCAAATGTCATTGTATTTGTAATCTAAACTGAAGCCAAAAATAAATATATACAGAAACAATATTTAAAGAGCACAAGCATTCCACCTTCAAAACTTAATTTTCTATGAATACTTTAGATGTCTAAATGTAAAATATTTTTTTAAAAATTATGTTTGACAAAAATATTAGTTCTTGCTTAAAACTGGATCTCCCCGAAATGCCTTTATTTAACCCAACTGACCGTAATGTCTAACAATTTAGTTCAGCGTGCAAAGACCTTATTTCTCCCTTCCACCAAAACGGACCATCACACAGACCAATCTGTTAAATGGGCATGTTTGCCCCTCCTCCAGACAGTTTTCCTCTGATGCCTTCCCCTTTTCTGTATTACAGAAGCTCTGGCTGGGATGGGAAACTGCAGGAGATAAATCTTCCTTTAATTAGTATAGATTGCTATGCCATGAGTCAACAAATACACACCACCAGTGCTACCACTATTGCTGTCGTTGTCTCCAAGGCCTATTTGTTTGCCTCCAGTTTCCACTAGGACTCAGTTGCCTTAATCCCCCATATGCCACTCACCTTCTTATTTCACTGTGTGCCAATTCATCATGCTAAAAGGAAGTCTGTACATTTATGGAATTTTTTTTTTAATTACGTCTCCAACCTACCAGCTGTCAAACTCTACTTGACATTTACAATAGTGTCTGTAGAGTAATTTGTATCTATTCCAGTCTTTTCTACTGTGAACTATTCATGCTCTTACTTTATGAATTCACTTTCACTGTATATTCCTCATATAAAGCCTATCCTTTTTTGTATACATCTGTATTATGGTTGAATACAAAATTTGAAACAGAAAAACAGTACATTCTTTACGGTGAGGATGAATTGCATAATGTATATTGAACAACTCCTCTTCAGTTTGG
Organism: Pterocles gutturalis; assembly: GCF_000699245.1. Classification (NCBI taxonomy): domain Eukaryota; kingdom Metazoa; phylum Chordata; class Aves; order Pterocliformes; family Pteroclidae; genus Pterocles; species Pterocles gutturalis. The sequence goes on from NW_010123316.1 coordinate 37,840, forward strand.
CATACAGAACATATATTCTCTCTCTGTTCAGGCATTCAACCATCACTTTGGGAAAAACAGCTAAATTAAGTTTTCAATGAAGCTTTGCTATAGACCTCTGCTATAAAGTAAAAGCTATATCAAGCAACCAACAGTCAGCTTAAATCACGAATGTTTTCATGTTTTGCATTTAAGGTTGGATAACTTTACTCTTTTACTGCAGCTCTCAACAACAATGAGCAGTCTCAAGAGATGAAAATAGTCTCTTAGTCTGAAAATCATATGGAAAAAATCAACTGCCCTTTAAAAAAGTTACAAATGTCTGGACAAAGTTTTCCCAGATTTTCCTTCTTCAGTTATTTAATGAACATATGGTTATTTATAATGTGAGCTACACTTGTAGTATTTCAAAAATTAGTTATAAACATGCCCAGAGCTACTCAGCTCCTCCCAGGACTACACTGACCTCACTCTACACCCTTCCAATATTGTTTGCTTTGGGATCTCTTTGACAGTGAACCCATGTTCTTACTTCAGCGTCTTCTCCCTGCCTTAAAACTTACTTTAGTTTTCTTCTCTTAGCAAGTACCTTACAGCAGGTTACTTTCATTTCAGAAACATCGTAACATCAGATATCAATTATGGCGAATAAAAACCCTGGCCAGCTGGCATAACTGATTAAAAATACATATAAATTAAATGCAAGCTCGGCTATATTTTAAACTAAGTATTTAAGGAACAATAAGGAGTCAATCACTTAGGTTAGTGAAATGTAGCAGAAGCTAATAGCTGGGTTGATGACAGGTACAATACAGACACGAGTCCTAGCGAGGCTCCCCTCAAAGTCAGGAGACAGGCACTTTTGCAGAGTGACACACCTGACCAGTGAGACTCTGCTCCAGAAGAAGAGGAGCCGCATGCTGGGAGCATCTACGCCTGGGTCAGGGATGGCTCAGAGGTAGACAGACATCTCTGTTACCTGACATCTGTGTAACCCAAGAAGTTAGGTGAGATGATCCCACCCAAAAGACCCTATGTTAATAAGTAACAGGGATACAGACATGAGACTAGAAATACAGTCTCCTACTTTTCTTTCTCATGTATGTATGTAAATGTGTGTGCATGTATTTAAATTTAATTTTCAAGCAAAAAGAGTTAGGCAGCACCACCTTGAAAATCCAAATAAATCTGCTTCTATGTTTATGCAGTTTATTTTAATCACTGTTAGTATCTATGGGTTTTAATGGAGTTTCTCATGTAAACGTCTGGTTTGCTCAACATTCCATCCTGTTTAATGGAGATTTAATCAAATTCATTGTATCATTTAACTCAATAAATAGTAAAATGACAGGTTTTTCCTTTGCAATCGACATAAACTGCAGATGTAAAATGTGTATCGGAAGACGGTAAGTTTTTTTACTTCAATTTCTTGCACTTTCTCAATACTCTAGTATACCCTTTTTTCTACTTTTGAAATTTGATCCTACTGTAAAAAAAAAAAGACTGAAACATGAATGATGGATATAGCCATGATTTCAATTGAAAAACAAACTGCTCTTTTCTTAAACTTCTTCTTCAAGTACATGGAATTACTTTTTGTTTTAAATGTTCCTATTCACGGTTAATTGTACTTTATACTTCATTTGGGGATTCCACAGAGCTTTGTCCTTGACTCCCTTATTCTCTGCTCACAAGGGAATCTCATTCAAAAGTGATTTGAATTATCACTTATGAATAGATACTCTGTGCTCCAGACTTGCCTCTTCTCCACTGAAGACCAGAATCCTCATCCATTTCTCATGCAATCAGGACTTCTGGCTGTCAACTCCATAATAATTTTGAACACTCAATACTCTTTCTCCCCTTGCTCTGCAGCCCGTGTTGCTACCCTAATACTTTGTTAAGTACTGTCAACATCACAGTCATCTTGATTGTCACACAGACTTGTAGCCCCTAATAACTTTAACTTATACATTATTCCAGATCTCCATCTGTAAAACCCTCCAAATTTATACAGGTATTGATGTTTTTCCTATAGAATCACAGAATGGTTTGGGTTGGAAGGGACCTTCAAAGACCATCTAGTCTCACATCCCTATCACTGGGAGAGACACTTTTCACTGGATGAGATTGCTCAAAGCCCCGTCCAACCTGACTCTGAACACTTCCAATGATGGGGCATCCAAATTTTCTCCAGGCAACCTGTTCCAATGTCTAATGTAACTCTTATTAATCACAAGGTTTATGCATAACATTTCTAAGTAACTTACCACTAAATCACACTATCATATCAAATGTAAGATTTTTTTTCTTCATTTTTAAGGCCCTCGTAATCCTTCTCTAACCTCCTTTATCTTATTTGCATGTTTGTGCCCTTCTCTAATTACTACATTTTCAAACAGTAACCTTAATGTTTCTTTTTGTGCTGCCTCTTATGTTGGGAAAATGTTTCCTACAAACATCCATCAAACTACTTTACTAAGGTCTTTCATATTCTTCTTCAGAACTCTGCAAATGATTAGTAATTTCTACGAAAAATGTTGCTTTGGTAAGAAAATAAAAATGTGCTCTTCTAATGAGGAAAAAAAAAATCACTTCTTAAATTCAAATAGAATTTTAAGCCATTTTATTCCTTCAGATATGCCTTCAAAAATTAATGTGAAGAACGGCTACAGTGACTTACCACCGAATCTGTTCAGCCTACCAGTGTTATTCCAGATTCACATCCTGCAAATTCATTCTGGACTTGAAAGTCAGACAGACTTTCTCTGTTATGGCTAACGAAAGTAATCAAGATTCTCCACGTAAAAAAATTTTGGCACCACACCTGTTGTAGTTCCATTAACATTACAGATGCAGCTCGAATAAAGTTTGGCTCTACACGTGGAATTTAGTTAACGATCTAGTTGATGTCTGAGCCAGAAAATAATTTAATTTACAATTCCATAAGCATTTTTGCATTAATAAAAAAGGAGTACATAGGAACTCAGCACATCAAAATACAAAGAACGTGAGGATCTGATCCACAGAGTAAGAACTGAACAAACCAATCTACAGTTTTGTAAAACAAAATTTGAAGCATTAAATTTTTTGTATTGTATGCTCTCCTGAATACAACATAATTCCTTGCTTGTTCATGTTCTTATTGTGTCTGCTTTTACTGTATGTTGTTAAAAAAGCAAAACCTGTAATTATATCAGAGTGTATTTAGATGATGTTTTGCGACACAATGAAACCCTTTGAAAGGCCGGTTTCTCCAACACCTCCACATCCCCCTCAGATGCTGAACCCAGGTGACACCACTCCTGGTTGCTTCATGTTTCCTACACAAACCCACCACCACCAAGGAAGGAAATTCCAAGGTGTGCTTCAAGAAGCTTTCCAAACAAAGAGCTCTTCTGACAGATGTTTTATGTTTTAACATGTTTTCCTAAGAAAAGCTACATAGTCTTGAAAGCTTTCTAACTCAGGCAGCTATGAGCCCTGGGTGGAATTTCTACGAACCCATGCATGGCTTTGTGAGAAAGGCTTTTGATCATGGACATCGGAAATCCCAGGGCAAAGACAACAGCCTGCTAACTTATTCTTCTTTGCTTTTCCACAATAACTAACAAAATCAAGGTTAGTCAAGCCTTCCACAAAACAACAACAACAAAAAAAAGAGAAGTGAAACAGGTCACAGTCAGAGAGTTTTATTTAGGTAAACCTCTGCCATGCTTTTATTAGGTTAAAAGGAAAACATCAAAGCAAGCTTTTAACATATGCATCAGGCTTCTAAAAACTCTTTTGCCTCACTCTCACATTTACAGGTTATCTAAAAGAAACTGGAGAAAAGGCATAGGAGCAAGACTGGAATGACACATCGGACTGATAAACACTTAAAAGCAATATGAAATATCCCAGGAAATCACAATTGATGAAGCAAACTTTCCTAATGTGTTTATTTAGTTTTCTCTTTCCTCATAGAAGTTAGGGGAGGTTTCCCCCCTATTTGTGCACTTCTCCAAATTCACGCAGAACTGATTAAGCTTTACAGTGTAGGTGCATTGTTTCTTCTATTCTTCTTTCTCCATACATACCGATTTATTTGCAAGAAAAATGTATCACTCAACTGGCTTATGCCCCAAAATACAGTGGCCATGATGGAGAAAGAAGTCCTCTGAGAAGATGGACAATATATCCACTATTTAATAGGCGTTGTGGACACTATTAAACACAGGAACATAAAATGAAAGTGCCATATTCTCGTAATTGGAACTCGGACACTCTGTTTGCTACAGGTTATCAGAAGATGCGCATGTGGGCAGAAGAGATTTTGTTTTACAGGTGGTCAGTTATGGGAGATTACACAGTGAGGAGAAGCACTGGGATGAGAACTTTCCCCACAGATCCCTCTCCTTCTCCAGTGATGATTGTTCTGGGTTTTAAACATATCACTCAGAGCTTATACATATGATGACGCCATAATTTGATGTGGGAAGTTCTGCTTTAATTTAAACTAGCTCTTTGTTTCTTAGAGAAGATTATTTCTAACACGTGAGTTTAAACTTTTCTCTTATAACCAAGATGTTTCTTGTTTTCAGTTGAAGCAAACACTTCATCCTATAAATTTACTTAAAGGACTTATTCTTTCTCCTTCTAAAAAAGTGTGTGCCATATTTTCAGTCCATGCATAACACTTTGGTTAACTGAATTGTCACAGCTTTTAGCACATGAAAATTGAAGCTTTATATGCACTGTAGCATATTTCATGATATCTGACATACATTGACAAAATAAAAGAAAAAATAACAATTTATATCCTGTATTGTCAACTAATAGTTTCTTAATGGTTTGAAAAAGAGAAAAGATAAAAGGAAAAGAAAGGGAAGGTTTTAATGTTAAACTGTGCGTCAAAATGACTGAACAATAATTGCTGTGGCCATATTGGAAACGTGCAACACCAAGAGCAGACGACTTTCTTTTTTTTCCTGCTCTGCCTCCAGCCCCCAGTGAGACCCACACATGTGTGTCAGATTCCTTTATTTGGAAAGACAAGATCAGAAATGATGTGGTATCTCCCATACATGTGCTAAGGATCCACTAAGAAAAAGACCAGTAGATTCTTTATGAAAAACTGGGGGGAAAGTGTTTTCCCTGAACAAAAACGTGTTCTAGGCAAGAATTTTCCCAAGTTCAAATGGGGCTGGTACCTTGTCCTGCTAATTCCTCACTGGCCACTAACACTTTCTCCAACTGAGAGATGAACAGAGTCTAGGAACAGTGTCCAAAACAATGTAATGTGATCTCAATACTAACAGACTACAACAGCAGCACTGGTCAACACTCCACAGCAGTTTGGGACCACACTGTTTTGTTAATTCTGATATACACAAGCACAGCACACAGAGCTTCCTGGGCCCAGCACCACTTCAAAACAACAACAACAAAAACCTCAAGAAAAAACAGAGACTACAAAAAGTCAAACACCATAACAAAGTACCAATCAGTCTTATCCTTTGACAAAACAAAAGCTTAATCAAATAACAAATAAGTAACCTAATATCTCCTTCTTCCTTAAATCCTTCCCCATTCCTCACAGACCCCCACTTCCCTTGAAAACCAGATGGCCCCAGCAATATGCCCTGAAGGTCAACAGATGCAGCATGTCTTTGGATGAAGAAAAGGTATATAATGCATTTAATAATATTTCCAGATGATAAAACTGGAAAACACACGGTGAAAAAAGCACAAAACCAGCTACAGTAAGGAAACAAACCAAGTACAGTTACTGTGCTAAAATATCCAAGACATCAATGAAAACAAAAGCCAAGTAGTGAACTCTTATTAATGCTATGAATAATAAATAACAAGTGAAAACAAGATTGATTTTTTTTAAAAAAAATTACTCTAAAAAATTACATAAACAAAGGATACTAGATAACTGTGGGGACTGGTAATGGATATGGCTGCTTATTTGTCATGGCTGTCAAAAGTTATGAATTTCAAGATTTCCACATTTTTATAAAATGTACGCATGTCTTTTAGCTTCATAGGAAATTAGTGTCAGTAGGTGAGTAGACGAACATGTGCACAGTGAATAAGCAGGTGAACAATTTAGCCTGCAGTGGGTTCGCTGAGGCTGCACTCAGTTCCAGCAAAATCTGGAGAGAATAAAACAAATTACAGATTAAGCTATTCCAGATTTTCACTGGTGAATCTGAGGTCCAAATCCAGGTTTGTGAATCTTAATGTGAAAACAGATTCTAGTGACAACATTATTGTGCTCTACAATTTCTGTGTTCTCCTACTTCCAGATCAAATTTGTTCAATTTACTGATAAAACCAACTTTTTAACTGCTGACTCTATTTATTCTGCTCCCTGCCACAACTGGGAAATTGGGTATTATTTACCTTTTGTGATTACTGACTGCAATATGACTCCCTAAGTTAGATCCCAAGACATTTTAAGGCTTAGAAACCAAGGTTCTGTGGATGTCCTATAACATAGTACTTGTAGGAATAGACAGGTGTATCTATGCAGTTGTTCTAAACTCATGGCACATAAAAAGTAGTGCAAATTAACTCGGCGCTCTTTCTTCAACATGAAATAACTTGTTAGCCCACAGTAACTTGCTCATGTGTCCTTAGTTTAACACTCTATGCTCCAGAAAAAGTCCAATTCAGATTTGTTTCCTCACAGGTTCAGAGCTAAGAGAAGTAACAACAAACAAACAAAATCTCTTCCAAGTGTATGCATCAATAAAGTACCCTGAGTAGCTACATTACAATCCAAGTGGCCTCTTTTTACTTAAGAGTAGATTTATGCCACCTTTTGAAATAAAACTTTTTGTACTTGTACACAAACAATATAATAAAGCCTAACCCTGTCTGAAACCACAACCATATGAGTGAAAAAGCCTTCACCTACCTGCTGCTAATAGCACAATGCCAATGTGGACAAGCTCCTGTGGCCAAAAAGCATTAATAACCTTTAACCTTGGACTGGTAACAGCAGTGGAAAGTAGCTTCCATCAAAGCAGCTGATGAAAGCCAGACAGTAGTTCACTGGCAAAACAGACAGGTAAGGAGGAATAACATGTCCACTCTAGCTTCAACTCTGATGGCCAGACTTTCTAAATTAGGTTTGACGTTCAGATCTGAGGACCTGTTTCCATTAAAAAGCCTCTTCTGGCCTAGCGGAGATGCCATGCATATAAGTAGAATGTGTTTCTTTGCCATCAAGGACCCAGTCTTCTCAAACAACACTAGGTACAATGATAGAAGTACCTACAGTTTGGCAGATAGGGCCTCTGTTGTCCCCTTTTTCCTGTTCCCTCCTTATCAGCAGAGCCCCACGGTGCAGACCCAGCCAGAAAGAGCAGCCACACTTTCAGGGGACAGCGAACTGAACTGCAAAACAAGGCACCAACACAACATTGGGGGTGTGCTGTCAGTCTCAACAGCTGGACTGAAGAACACAACACACAGGCATACAAAATGAAGAGCAACTGAAAAACCATAACCAGAAAAAGATAAAAACCAAAACCATACCACACATGTGCTTTATAATTTTCTTGGTATTTTTTCCCATAGGTTTAGAGAGTATAGTTCAAACCTGAAAACAAGCTCTGTCTCTGGGATTCTCAATCTAGAACTGCTATTTGAAATAAAAGAAAATCCATTTGGAGACCGCTTAGGCCTCATATAGCCCTGTGCACACATAAGCATCGCTATGGAATTCACTTGGTAATATTAGCAAGAAAATCCATGTGTGTGAGAATATTAGTTAAGACAAGTCCTGTTCTGTGTTGGAGCTGTCAACATCTTCCTGACTTTTGGTCCTGACGCTTCAGACTCCCTCATTTAAACACTTTCTGCCCATCCTCAGAGGTGGTGCCAAATGCAAGCAACAGGAGAGTGAAATGCAAGCAGAGAGGACAGCGAAACTTCCTTCTTTATGATGGGTTTCAGCATTTTGCTCACAAGCACATTTTTCAACAAATTCTTGTAATTTAAATGTATTTGTTTTGTATTCCAGTGGGCATGCAAAGGCATCCTGACTTTCAGTATTACTGAAGATACAGTAATACTATACTCTTGAAGAGGGTTTAAAAGTCCTGAATAGAGTTTTATTTTTCTCTTTTTCTCCCTCTATGGAAGCTAGAATGTGCGCAGTATACCACCACTTCAAAGCCCAGCTAACACAGAAGCCAGAGGGGGTACGTATCAGACAGGAAGATTCAATACATCCTAAAGAAGTATTGTAAATGTATATTCTATTTCAAGGAAACTAGAATAAAGTGCTGAGAAATTAAAGCTATTAATCTGAATAATTGTATTCATTTCCATAATCCCACTGTAAAGACTGTGGAATCCGTAAAGAGACTCCACTAGATTTTTTTGTGTGAATAAGGAATAAAATCATTATGTCAATGGAGCACCATTACAATCTGGGAAAAGCCTATTACTGATGAAATTGAAAAATAAAGCAGCATGCATGTCAGCCCAGCAAAGCAAGCAGCTGATTTCTGTGTCTGATTGTGTAGAAAGGGAGAAGTTATCCGAGAATAACAAAACGTGAAAGCTGCTCCATTTTTTAGAACACAGAGAATGCAAAATTGTAAACATTTTACAGTAGGTCAAGGTTGGGGTCCTAACATCAGCAGCCTAGCATTCCCACTGTGTAACAAAAATGACGGCAGAGATCTTTCCAAACAACTCCACATTATTAATCCATTGAAATACTGATTTGGCAAAACACCAACAACATTATGTCACAAGTTTTCTATTTTTAAACTACTCTGAATTATATTAGATGGGCCCAATGCTGAAACCACTTTGTTGTAACATTTTTTCAGAAGATAAACAGAAACTCCTAGCCTCACCTGAATTATTTATTATTCTCTTCAGAATTACAAGCACGTGACTATCAGTATAAAGAAGCTCAGAAGCATCCAATCCAGCCAGCTATTTTCAAGATATAAGGCCAATAATAAGGTATCGTTACTTGTATTAAGCTGCTGCCTGGGAATCCTAACCCTCAGTCTTACATGCAAGATGATACTAAAATCTAGAAAAATATAGACAGAAAAAGAGACAAGATAACCCTTGTCCCCATAAGTTACAATTTAAGAATAAAATCAGAGATACAGGATGGACGTATTCTGGCAGATGAAAAGCACAACAAAACAACACATATGTCTCCAGGCCACACAGTGAAGGAGATACTCAGCTTGAGCACTGCAAGACACGCTACATTCCACGTTATTTAGTTTTTCCTGTAATGAAATACAACTGGCCCAGGTAAATAAAGCACTACCCTAAAGAAGCTGCACTGTGTTGCTAACCATGCTAACTTGGGCTGCTGTACAAAACCTCAAACTGAGCAGAGCTGTTACAGCCAATAAACAAACATTGCTCAGCATTTTTAATGTGATAATTTGTTCTTCTTTGTTTTAAAGCAGATACCTCTTAGAGTCACCTGACCAGGCTGTCGCACTCTGCCCAAATTCTTGTTGCCACGGACCTTGCAGGTCCCATCCTTTCCGATGGGACATAATGAAAGCAGGCGGTTGGGTAACAAGCCTGCTCCAAAAGGCACTGCAGTGAAGCCTTGCTCAGAGGGAAGGAGCAGCTCTGCCAGCTTCCATGCTGGCACAGCAGTATGACACAGGTATTCTTTCCAAAGGGCTTTTCAAAACAAAACCTGCAGTTTTCTTTACAGTTCCATTTTCAGACTCCTCTGCTCCAGTTGTTCAAAAAGACAGCAATAGAAGAATAAATGTGAATCAAACTAGTACCTCCTACAAATAGTATGCCTCCTATTCCTTTGATACATACACAACATGAATGTGCATTTCCTTGAAAAAGCCTTTCCCCCCCCGCCCAGTTAAAAAAAAAAAAAAGTTAACTGGACAGCTCTAGAAAATACAAAGGAAATACAGTGAGGTTTTCATTCACAAGAATACACCTTCTGTTTGATATTGGTACAGCTGCAGTGATTTCTGTGAAGCATTTTCCCTGGGCTTGCAGCACCACTGAAGCAGCACAGCCAACCTCTGGAAGAGGGAATCAGCTACATGGGTACTCTTGTGTTTCCAACCCACGTGCAGTGTAGCATCCACAGAATTGGAGGTGTTCTAGCATAGGCTTCGCAGTGCTATGTTTCACTGTGAAAAAGGGAGCCAAAACATCTCTCTCTACAGCTCTTCATTACAAAATGAAGGGAGTACACTACCTCTTGCCTTCAACTGATTTGGACTGCGTAGGTTGTGATTATGCTCAAAAGCAACACTGCTCCTGCAGAAAAGGCTTATTGCACTATTGTGGTAAAGAGATGACAGGGAAGAAGAGAAAAAGCCTATTCAAGGGAAGGAACAAGCCTCAGAAACCAATGTACCTCAGCGTCACAATATTGATGGTGTTAGTAGTTATCTGAACACACCACCTTTGAAACACTGCCTGGAAGATGGTAGGCAAGCCCACAGTTAAACGCAACATGCCTGACTGTGGTTTTTTTGATTGGGCTTTTTTCCTGCTCCTTTCTTTTTTCCTCTCTCTTATGACTATAAACTGATGCAGATGATTATGAGCCTGGCTGTTAAGAGCTCTCCTAGTTTCAGACCCTAGAGACCCTCTGCACGACCTACCAGGCAGAAGAGGTTTACATGAGCTCAGGGCCACAGTGCTTCCACAGGAGCTCACAGACTAGCTCGCATTTGCTTGAGCAGTTGATGAAGGATTAAGCCCAGCAGATGAGTACAACAGATACTTGTCACATCTTAAATCACCACAGCTAAATCTACCAGAGTTTATGAGACAGTTGTTTACATTAAAGATCCAAATGCCAAAGGAGCTAATCACTCTTTTCAAAATACTTCCCATGATATCCCAAATAAGTTACTTTCTTGCTCTCCTAGAGTTTAGAATTCCTTATACACAATTTCTGCCCTTTTCAACAGGATACTGAAAGAATTAATTCACTGAAACATCAAGATCCTTTGAAGAATGGAAGGAAACAAATTGCTGCAAAAAGCTAGTACAATTTGCTAAAAAATGTTTTTATTATCCCACCCAATAATGGGACAGTGCACTTGAACAGCAGAGAATTTTGTAGTGGGTTATTCAGAGGGAGTTGTTTTGTGCAGATCATTTCTGCATAAATATTAAAAGCTTCTTGGCCTAGAGATACTTCAATGTAATGGTTATATGCATTCCTATTTCATGTCACATGATGTTTGCTTATAACACGATGTTATGTCACTCAAAAGGTGAAAAAATAGAGTCATTTTTAGAAGCACTAAATACTGTAGAAAACAACACTGCATCAATAGATCACTAAAAACCAAGTAATGACAGTACCAGCACCTTAGAAGACAAATTTCAAGCCTAAAAGCTCACCTTGCATATAAACGTGCATATATGCATACACAGAGAGAGACACACACGCGCGCACCCCTGTCTCTGAAGGGTTCCCAAGGAGCACTGAGGAGGGTTCGGAGCGGGGCCTTCCCAACCCTCCTCAGAAGGAGCCACCCTGAAGCCGAGCAGCCAGAGTAACGGTGCCATAAACCTGCAAGGACTAAAGTCAGGCAGCTACCTGGAAAGAAAAAAAGGATCCTTCATAGTGTATTTTTAAATGCCAAATGGCCCGAGAAACTGCTGAGAGATTCCTGACGCTCAGATCCTCATTTTCTCTTGCGTGGTCATCCCTGGGACAGCTCTGGAAAACACAGCAGCCATTTTCTCATAAGCTGTTACACTCAGCAAACCAGATTGAAGTGATTGATAAGCCGCTGTTCTCTTCCGTGCCTGCAGCAATCGGAGGGGAAAAACAACCCATCACCCGCAAACAGGTACAACCACAGCCATTTCTGTACTTGCCTGGTATGAGTCAGGGCACAGACAGGGCCGGGGGAGGGGAGGGATGGGGAGGTCTGGATGCAAACGCATCAACAGGCACAGCCAGCACCAGCCCTACCTCCGCTCCTGATCCCACCGCTCATCCCTGCAAAACCTTACAGACCCAGGTTTGCGTTTCCAAAAATTAACTGCCACTGTTAGAAAATGCTTTGCTTTTGCAGAACCTGTGAGTCTAAGATACTGCCTCGTGTGCACCAACAAAATGCCTCCATGCCTTGGGGTCAGTACAGCAAGAAATTGGTTTTAACGCACAGTTGGCAGACATGCACACAGGTACCGGTGCACGTGTATGTGCTCACACACGTGATGTAATTTTTGTAGGCTGTAAGTAAGCTCTCTCAAATTACTTCTTAGGAGACCAGACTGTCAAAACCACTGACCACCCAAACTCTTTACAGCGTACGGATCTGGATATTAAAAATCACTAACCCCTTGAGAATATAAAGGGCTGTCTCCACATGTAAAGCGAGAAGCCATGACACCTGTACATAGGTTTGCTGCTGTTTTCTATTATAATCGACACCTATACTTACGTTTACTTCTGTTTTCTCTTATAATCTTCTTTCTTGTAATTTTAGTAAAACTCCCTATTTTGCAGCAGTGTTTTGAAATTTGGCAGCAAGAAGCCCTGGGTGCAGGGAGATGTCTTTTCAGTCCCATGCAAAATGTGTTCAGACTTGGCTACGCTCAAAACTGCTGGGAAAAAAATTCCCACTTATGTTTCATCACCAGAGTACTAAAAACTGGTTGCTGAAGTCCTCCACTACCCCATGCATGCTGCCTGCCCAACCTTGGCTCTTCACTTCAACACAAAGTCAGGCTCCAGCCAACCTCCAGCCAGCAGGCAGCTCTGCTGCCTCACCCAGCCGGGCCTGAAGGAAGCCCAACTGTTGTGGGACACACGGTCCCATTTGGCCACTTCTGATTGCTTCTGCTTGGCTGGTGTGCGTGTGCTGTGCCAGGCTCCTTCTCCACCCGGAGGCTGCACAAACAGAAGGTCATTCCCTGAAACCACCAAAGTCCCCATGCCTCAAGCTCAGTTCGACCCACAGAAGGTCTGGCAAACCTGCCTGGCTTGGCTCTGCTGGTACAAAGGCTCATTTAATTCATTACATCCAACTCGGACATCTCTTTATAGTGGCTGCTCCAGAAGACATGGCAATACATCTTGCTACCTAAGGTACTCCATTTAGGTCAGCTTAAAGAGACTTTGTCTCACGCAGTGTCAATGGCCAGGAATCCCAAAACTAGAACTGCTGTCAATACTGTATTTAGCACTACACCTAGTAAGTTTCCCTTCTCTACAGTAAAACAGCCAAGTAAATGACATATAAAAGAAAACTCTATTAAGATTGTGGAGACCCTAAATATGAGAAAAGCACACCCTAGCTGTCAAAACCTAAAGCACCTCCTCTCCCTTGCTTCCTCCAGCCAGAGGCACAATCCTGCTCCAACCTCTCCCTTCCTACCACCTCTCCAGGCTCTGGGCAGCTCCTGCCACCACCCACCGCCATGCACCACCACATGCTGAACTCAGGAAACACTAACAAGGATGTTTCTTGCCCTAGTGCTTGCTCCAGCTGTTGTTAGATGGCACCCAACCCCTCATTCCTAGTGTAGCAACCTGTACAACTGTTTCCCAAAGCTACTTCATTACTTTATACCCTGCTTTGCAACGAGGCAACTGTGAAGGATGGCAGTATGCCAGTGGGGTTTGCAAAACCCCAGTAAGACAAAGTCTGAATAAACACAAGTAGAGCGCCCGTACTTCAAACACGTGATGACCTCATCAGTCACCAAAACTACTGAATCATAGCCAGGTCCTGCATGATTAGCTGGGGAAGAATACTTTTGTTCTGTTACCACTGATTTTTACTGGGAAAAGTAATAAGTCTTGTTTCTCTGCCAAGTATACATGCGCCACGGCATTTTTTAATATAATTTATTTTGGAATGCAGAATAGCGTAAGTTAAAGAGTAGAAAGTCTCCTCACTCCACTAAAATTCAAAGTATGTAAAACCACAGCTCTATCAATCATGCCATCTGTGCTAGAAATGCCATTCTTTTCTCCTTTTTTTTTTTTTTTTTTTTTGCCACAGGACTATTATATCATGTGCAGGCGGTAACGTCTAAAAATATATCACAGAAGATATATGTAAAACTAGACTACTCCTTTTTTTGATCAAAACAGCAAATTAGAAATGAACCCATGCTGATCTAGCTCGTACCTCTTGGCGCTGGAGTTTTTCTCACTAGACCTGCAACCCTCGTGCTGAAACACAGTTTCCAGAAGGGAAGTGCACAGTTCCTCACACCTGCTTCATACCATCAACCCAGATAAAATAGCTTCATCTCTTCCAGGAAGGAAAGAGTTCAGTGGTGGCATGAGGAGTCAGACAAGCACCATATGGCCAGAAGGGAGGGAAGACAAAAGCAAAGGCCGAACCACCTCTCTCGGCGGCAGCAAGAGTTACATCGGCTCAGCTGTGTTGTCTAATCAAGAATTCTAAATCAATTAAGACTGAAGCCAATTTGTACACATGAATCTTTATATTTATAAATGAACCTAAGTATCCCACAGTAGTATTCCATATGGTTTAATTCCTGTAGTACATGGACAGAAACCAAGGACTGGCTGAGCTCATTACCCATGAAAACACGCAGTTTTACCAGGCAAGCCTTTGTCCAGCAAAACAAAAAATTAGCAATGAATGAATGAATGAATGAAGACCTTCCCACCCTTTAAAACAATGATCCCCAATGCAGGATTGTATGTCAGTTAATGTCAGTTAACAGTCCAGATGCTCCCGCAGTTGCATGGACCTGTCACCAGGTCCGATCACCAGCATGCTGAGATATTTCTATAACAACCACAATAGAGAGTTTATTGGCATCAGTCATCTAGGTGATAAGACTGCCAGTGTTTGTAAATAATTCTCACACATCTTCCCAGAATCCTAAATTTCCTATAGGTTTAAAAGAAAACAGAAAGTTGCTTTCTCTGCCTGGAGAGCATTTCCCCAGGTTTTTATCTGGGGGGTGATGCTCGAGCAGAAGCAGGGTGGCTGCAGACACCCGCTGAGTAATTCTCCACACGTGTCTACCTCTCCTCTCCGCTCAAATGGCTGAGCCGCTCATCATTCAATTGCCCAGGACAGCGATTTATAGCCTGTTCGAGGGCAGACCAGATCTGGCAATAGTTTGCTTTAAAAAGGTGCGCAGCAAAGCAAAGTGTTTCAGCAGTGACTCAGCGTTGTGTATTAATAGGCAGCCTAAGCTTATTTAAGACCCTGCTGTTGCCATGTGTCAGGGACAGGGGCTGGATCAGATGGTTGATCTGACTGGAAGCTAGCCTCACAAATAAAATAATTTTTCAGTGCTGCACGGCAGCACAACAGAGCCGACAGCGCCTGGGGAGCAGGAGTGCAAGGCCAAGGGAGGGCAGGACAGGCCCTTCTGGAGCCACTGCCCTTGAATCCTCAGGTCAGCTATGAAGAACCGGATTGCCTTGGCTCACAAGAGGAACCAGAGGCTGAGAGGCTGCTGAAGTAGTGAGGAAATGGCCCCCACATAAGTCTTTACACCCACCATGCAAAGTGAAGGGAACAGAAAACAGCATTTAGGAGAATCTTGTATACTCATCCTGTACGCACATAAATACCTGTGTGCAGACATGAAGGCAATCAGTTCCCAGTATATGCTCTTGGTCAAACTGGAAAGCATGGGGGGAGAGAAATAAAAAAGTCAACATAATCTGATTAGCTGTGTAATTAAGACTAAACTGGGATATCAATAAGCAAAACTATAAGGAGGGCTTTTTTTTTCAGCACAGTATGCTGGAGAGAAAATGGGAAATGTGGTGGAAAACTAATGGGATAAAGTAGCAGATGGTAGGTAGACACCCAGGGGACATGGAATATGTTTAAAGATGATACTGGCTAACAGAATGATTAAGATTATATGCAATATCACAATGCACTGAGTTAAACTAGAATGTAAGTAGCAAGACTGTAAAAACCTTAACACTCTAGGTTAGACTTCCATACTTTCATAGACATCTTCAAGACAACCAGGAAGAACACTTATGAAAAGAGTCTATATAACACTAATACCTGAGATATTTAAGGGAATGGCTCTCAACCTTGTCTTGAGAAATGTGTCAAACAACTGTCTACACATAAGACACAAGATACCAGAAAGAAGGCAAGCAATTAAATTAATTGGCAAAGATACAACAATAAATAATGAATTTAATTTACAAAAAGGAAAACTTGAGTTACATTTCCGGACACATCTTAGCGAGAGCAGAACAAGCCACCACCAGTGGGGTTGTGCACATCACTGTCATCTGGGCGACCTGAAGCCTACCTGACAGTACATTGTTCTACC
Source organism: Pterocles gutturalis (assembly GCF_000699245.1). Taxonomy (NCBI): domain Eukaryota; kingdom Metazoa; phylum Chordata; class Aves; order Pterocliformes; family Pteroclidae; genus Pterocles; species Pterocles gutturalis. The sequence continues at coordinate 54,112 of NW_010123316.1, forward strand.
AGGCCCATAAGGACTGTGGGCAAAAAAAAAACAGATCAATCCCTATCCATTTTTTCAAACACAAATATATCAGTAACTTCCAGCAAAATCTTCCACATAACCCACTGTTCTTCCAGTTGGTACACGTGCAGGAGTACAGACTGCAGTCTATAAGCTAAACACACAAGCAGGTCAAACCAAGGTGGCCTCTTATGCTAAGGCAACACTTCCAACTTTCTCCTGGAAAAAATCAAGTTTGCTATACCAGTCTCAGGAAACTATGGTGGTCCTGTGCCTTCCAAATATTTGCCAACAATTAAATAATACCTATAAACAACACAGTCCAGCTGTAGAACTGCTTATGTCTCCATAAAATAAATAAACATTATATATATAAACTACAGATATATACAGATAGACGGATACATACA
>NW_010123316.1:54531-64751 GCF_000699245.1 Pterocles gutturalis
AAACGGAGTAGATGTAAACAAATGATATAAAAAGATATAAACCAATGCTGCAGTATTAGAAGCCAGTTATTTATGTAGATTTATTTTAAAATATGTCTGATTGCATTCATAGCCCTGATGAAGAGAACAGTGAAGCACTAAACATCATTAAACACTTAAGCTAAAATTCCTTCTTGATCATCCCTTCACAACCACTTTGATTCCACTTTGCCACCCAGGACAAGAATAACTGCATGACCTGAAGGTCAGAAAATTCTTACTCCGGTATGAGAGCAAACTAAGTAACTTCCAAAAGCAGTGCCCTCTCCCATACACAACCCTGCTTTTGGATCTCTCATCTCTGACTGGCACTAATTTAAATTAGGGGACTGGTAGCTTTAGCATTTCAGCTGATATCAATTACCATTATATCATGCAAAGCACTCCCTGAAGTAATCAGGAACCAAGCTGCTTATGGAAATAGTGCAAAAACTGCACCAGAAATTAAATAGAAGCCAGTACACAGAAGAGACATACCCAGCCCCTCTGTAAGAAAAAGAGACTTAAATGGGCAGCTGCATTCTGCATCAGCAGAATTACAGCCATTTCTGTGAATGGTTTTAAGGTGCATGGAGACATCACTGTCTGTCACAGATTGGGTTACTGCAAAGCCAGTGGATAATAACTGTAGTAAGGAAGCAACTGGGTACTGGACTGCCTTAAAACAGCTGAGGAGAAACAGAGTAAGCAAGAATGATGCTGACCCTGACACAGCTTCAGAGCAAGCATCATCCTCTCATTTACTCACAGCTAGCTTATGAAAACTTTGCAGTATTTTTACAACCATAAAATCCAATAAACCAAGCCCCAATACACAGAATTTTTTATCCTAGTCCAGAAAAACAGTGAGAGGTAATGAGCTTGCACCCAATTAAATGTGACGTAAGGTACCAACAAGAAACACGCACTTAGGAAGCTTAAGTTGAAACAGCCATCTTGCACTGTTCTGCTTGTTTCTGTTCTTGGTGTCCCACCTAAATGGCTTTTGCCCAGCTATAAAGGGTTTTAAGGATGTTTAAAACAGTACTTGTCATATAGGGGAAGCTTGCTCAACTGAGGAGCCACTTAAAGTCATTCAGGGCCCACCTTATGTGTACTGAAAGAGCAGATATAGACAGGCTTCCTGGCACCCTTCCATCCTACAGTTTCCTACCACTATTACACTGATGATTCAAATCTAATTATAATAAGCAAGCAAGCCTTCTGCTGTCAGCAACCATTGTTCCAAGACAGGAGGAAAATACTTTAAACACATTTTTGTGCCTTTCAACATCTGCATTTTTGTATTGCTTTTGTTCCTAGAGAGGGGCATGGGAAAGGAAAATAAAGGAAGCACTTCCCAAGGTAGGGAGCTAAGATACCAGTGCTGTCACTTACCATTTCCTAAACAATTCTAATTTTCCCAAACAATACATGGGTAGAAGAAGGGTATTATTAATTTAAGAACTAATTCTCTGAAAGTCTAAAAACCTTGTTACAGTAACGAAGCAAGTTTCACAACCACATTCCCCTAAGATCACATAAAAATAATGGGTTTTATTTCAAAAATACAAAAACATTTTCCATATCCTTTGGTAAAACTGAGTCCTACACAGCCACAACATTTTTTTTTAATAACTAATGATATGCATCTCTTTATAGCTAAGTTTGTGTGTAAATGAAACTTCTCCACCTGTTCAGAAAGAATCTAAAAATGTCCTTGATTGTACACTATCTTACAAGAGGAGACCACTCACCATGTTTCTACTTGTTGGCATAAGAGATCAGATAAACCAAAATAACTTGAATATTCTTCTACCTATTTTCAGGTGGTCTTCAAAAGCAAAGTCAAACACAGAATAATGAAGAGCTGAGTTCTTCACTTGTACAGCAAAAGAAGTCATCCCACGTAATGTGCAGTGGTAGTAAGAACTTCAAGGGGTAAGAGAATCACTGAACATAATTAGTTTTAAAGATTACTGTAGAAGAAGGACATAAACATGGTTCCAGTAACCAAGGATAAGACAACAAGAAGCACAGAAAATTCTTCCTGATAAGGAAGAAACAGCCCAGTTTGTTCTGAGTTATAGCACAATCAAGTTAGCTATATGACATATCCTGCTGTTTATATGATATCTTTTTAATAACTTAATTAGAAGATTAAAGCCACCTGCAGGTCTCCTAAACAAAACAAATGCTGTATTGAGGTACTGAAATATGTAAGGTGCTTCCACTACCTAGAATTCGTATAATAGAGGATTACTTATATATTGGAATGGGAAATATTTAATAGCATTCAGTGCTTGTAACAGGTTGTGGTGTGTTGACCTTGGCTGGATGGTAGGTGCCCACCAAGCCGCTCAGCAGGATGGGGAGGGGGGGAGGAATAAAACGGAAAAAAATCATGGGTCAAGATAAAGGCAGTTTAATAAAACCAAAGGCTGCGCATGGTAATGTCATGGAATATCCCTTTGGTCAGTTTGGGTCAGCTGTCCTGGCTATGTTCCCCCCCCAAGCTCTCGACCACCCCCAGCCTACCGGCAAGGGGTGAATGCTGGGGAGACAGCCTTGATGCTGTCCGAGCACAGCTCAGCAGTAGCCAGAACACTGGGGTGTTAGTGACACCCTTCTAGCTACCAATACAACGTACAGCACTACGAGGGCCGCTATGGGGAAAATTAACTCCATCTCAGTCAGACCCAATACACAGGTATAGAAAATATTACCTGTGTAACACACTGCCTTGTTTTTACAGCCTGTGTAAAATACACTGCTATACTGTTGACTGAATGGCAGCAGTCAAAACATGGGGGCTCAAGTGCTGTAGTTCTCTTAGTTAGACATTATGGAACCTGTGCAAGGTATTTAATTTGATCCCTTTGTTCAAGTCAGTGGCATTTGCATTCTCATTCATATTCAGCAAGTTATTAATCTAAAAAAGCTGAGTCTTTCATTTCTTCTTTTCTCCCAAACTCCATTTGTTCTTCTATAGAATTATTGTCATAAACAAAATGTTGCATTCAGATTGGTGGTGATGCTGACAGCCTATTTCACTACAGATGAAGGTCAGGGGGAAATTAAGAAAAGAAAAAAAAATTCCATGTTCTTTATATAAAACATCAGTGCCAATCATTTAAGTAAACTTTGAACATCAGTCAATCCTTACTGGGCTCCTAAGTGGGCTGTGTGTTTTTTATCTGCCATAAAAGAAGCATTGGGCAGAAGGCATCATAGAGGTAACTTTTGGAGCAGGAAAAATTACTGAACTATTTCTTCAGTTTCTTGCACAGTAACTACTGTGTTGCAACTGTCCTCCAGAAACATGGCCATCATCTCAGCTAAATGATCTGCATGTATGTAAGCCCTGATCTTAACTGAAGACCTTCACAAGCATGGAGACCAAAAGAGACCAGTACACTATCTAACCATGTTTCCTCAATAACACAAATTTTGAAACTCAAACATGCAATTCTTGCACCACATGCAACTTTGAAACACTGAAAGAAACATGTATTTTAGAAACTCATCTGAACAGCATGTAAAAATTTCAGGTAATCCACAATTCCTCAACTCAATTTCAACAATTTTCCAGCTTTAAAATAGCTACGAATATTGGGGGAATAACAAAATCTGTTTGCTGTTTGAATTCTCCTACCTTTAGCTTATTTTCAGTGCATCCTTTTATTTCCATATCTTCCAAACAAAAGCTTTCTCATACCATGAAACTTCACACACATTACCGATGATGACCAACTCACAATTCCAGTCTCTATTTGACAAAATGGATTGGATTTTATCAGTTTCCTACCAGAAAGATGAGCTCCTCCAGAACTGTGAACCTCTTTCCCCAATACATCCACTTTGAGCTTCAGGTATAAGTACTGCTCCTCCACACTGCACCTCCATACCAGTTACATCAAAACATCTTATCACTGAATGATAGACTTCAGAGCAACCTGTACAGTATGGTTGTAGCACACCTCAAGACAAGATGGACAACTTCTGAGGGATCTTTAGATATTATGGACTTGAGCAGATCAAAACAAAAAGACATCACTTTGCTATTCCTTGTCACAATCTTTACAATTGAGTAGTGTAACATGAAATAATGAACTGAAGAGCACAGTAAGAAAACTAACGTTTAAAATCGCCTGGCAATCTGGAGTAGGTAAACAGGAGAAGAATGCTGGTAATGAGGATGTTCAGAAACAGCTCAACATAGCTTTTTCCAGTGACTACAACTGGAGCTGATAACTGCTGGATTTGCTTGCAAATTCAGCCAGTATTTCAGAGACAGGACACAGGACAGGCTTCTGCAAAAGCAGGCAAATATTTAAGCATGTGTCATTATCGTATCGTATTAGCAAAGACACAGCTCTGTACAATCTCGCTTCAAAGCACAGGAGATACTGAGATTTGCATCAACTGCTTTCCTCATTGCAGAGGTCCACACAAACCACTAGGCTATCTTGGACTGATGCTGAACATTGACTAGACAGACTAGAAGTTGCAGAAACAAGGAGGTCTTGAGATTTAATGCAATGAAAAGGAAACATAGAAATACAAAAGGAAAGTAACAAAGATATATTATTAGGGAAAATGCAAAACATAACAAGTTTGGTACAAATAAAATAGCTATAAGAAGGGAAGGAAGGAGGAAAACTGCACTGAGCCATAAATGAAGTAGAAGATACTATGGGCAGGCAAGCTACATAGTAGAATTTAAAAAAAGAAAAGCGTCAGAAATCATGCTAACAGAGAAAACATATATCCTCTATAAATTTAGGAGGACCTGGACTCCTCAATCTCCTGGTTAAATGAAGTGGGGTCTTCAAAAAGAAAAAACTTGAAGAACTGATTTTTGAGTAAAGACCAAGAAATAAATTTATACAAGTGAAAAAATGGCAAAGTGGGGCAAGGAGAAAGTGGGGTAATAATTTACAAATATCTAAAGGAAGAATCTGCTCAGCAGAAAAAGGAAGACATTTTCTATCAGCTATGGAAACTCAAGAAGGAATAAATGGAAGGATTTATATTTTTTTAAATGGAAAATATTGACTAGCAGGAAAGGCTTTTTGGAGGAGAACAACTGTTGGCCTGTGAAAAAATTGCCAGAGGGAATACTGCGAAGCTACTGCTGGACACAATAACAGAAAATGCTACTGATGGGAACAGTCCTGTATCAGCAAGGAGGAATGCCTCGGATGATGTAAAGACGACTTCCCAGTCTGCCTATCTGCACACTGTGCATACTATAACTAAGATATATTACCCGAAAACTTGTCCTCCCTTTTTAATATAATGCTAATGTACTTTATTACTGATTTTAACAGGCTTTAATAGGAGGAAGTATATATTCAATTATTTTATTACATGCTTTGAATATGAATGGCGAGCATCTGCACTCTACTCCTTCTGTCCTCACCCTCTCACAAAAAAGTACCAGCACATTTTAGAATTCAGAGCGGCCCTCCCCAGCCCAGCCGCTTTCTTGGCTGGTTTGCTGGGATCTATATATCCAATCTAATTATTTTGATTCCCATTTCCCACCCTATCAGTGGTGCAGTGGTGCAAGAAATCAAAATGCCAATCTCCTGAATGTGTTAGAACCCAAAAGCTAACAGATACTCATTTGCAAAGCCATCACTGTGTGGCTCAAAGCCCCTGTCATCACGCAATTTATGTTCAGCGTTCTGGATGTGACTCGAGAGGGGTTTCCCAGTGTACCGATACTGAGCATTTCATGTAACATTTCAGATATGCTACAGCTTGTTGCATCATCTTGTTCTGTCACAGCATAACTGACTAATAAAACCCAGCAATGCTTCAGTTTAGTTTTTGTGTCTTTTTAAAATATTTCCTTAAGTCCTCGTTCTTTGTTTATTTTTCCCTTTGTTTTCTTCAAAGGGAAAAAAATAGGGTCATACAAGCTTATTTTCCCTAATGTGATCATAAGAGAGAGTCAGCAATACTCCTGCCACAACACCTACTATCCTTCCTCTCAAGTCAGGGGGATCATATGTGCTCACTAGCTGAATTCCTTTGGGGGTCTTTTCCCTGACTACATGCTTTCCCCCTCTTGAATTACAGTCTTACTTAGATTACTAGTGCCTCAGTGCCACCAAAAATATTCCCATTCATTTCCACAGCTTTTACAAACATAACATCATTTGTGTTTAAATATAAGCGTCACCGTTTTACTTTTTATTATGAACATCATATGTTTAGCAAGCTGTCTGACCTTCCTCATGATGATGAATGCCGCAGCAAACAATTTGCTGTATCTTTAAAGAAATGGCCAATTAAATTACATTACGCCAGAAGCTTTCAAATCCCTCTCTGCCAAACGTCTTTGCTATATCCTGCCACAGACAGCCCATTTGTATTCCAGCACAGTAGGACACTTGTTTTATTGAAGCATACAGTTCTACATAGGTACTATCAACAGAGCATTATTTCAGTTCTCCAGCTCTGTGCTCCTTCCCACCTTGGTTATTAGGATTTTCAGTTTTACTGACCAAACGTGTATGCATTACTAATTACATGCATGAAATCCAGTAGTTATTGACTGCTACAACAAAATACATTAGTGACCAATTACAGGAGTTCTTGGCAGCAATGGTTATCATTTTAGTGGATTTAATCATTGCACTTAAAGTGAAGCTTGAGATTCCCTTTGAGATTACACCACTAATTGCTTCTGGTTTGCTGGTTACTGTATGAGCTGGTTTGCAAAAAGGATCACTAAAGATGCTTTCTAAATATCGAAGAGCAGCAAACAGACGAAGCCTCCTGTAATGAGTGTTCCCCCCCAATAAAACCACAGTGTCAATTCATTCATACCACAATGCTAATCTCTAATACATATCCCCCTTGTCATTCCCTCTTTCTTTCTTTCTTTCTTCCTTTCTTTCTCATTTCTTGTTACTTGGGCAGACAACAGCAATACAGCTGCACTGCTGTTCACATGAACTGTGTTACACACTATCATTTATTTATACAGATAGTGTTACACTTAAAATCATTTTCCCTCTTCTGTGTTTGCTGAGAGGACACTACTTGTTATTGTGACAGAATGTTTGAATGGTCTTAGACCTCTAAGAAAAAAAAAAACCACCACCAAGGCAAAGTACATGATTTATGACATGCACAATACCACCATAATAGGCTTACACTCTCCAGGAATCCCTAAAAACAAACACTCTCCCTCGAAAGGAATTTGTGATATAACATATTGTCCTTTAAAAGCCCACGTCTACCTCCAGATCCCCACTAGTGATGAATTATCTAGTTTACCACCTCATAAAGCAGAAGTGTCTATATATTTTAATGCTGAGGCCAACCACAGGACTTTGGTACCTTTCAAATTTGGTGATATACAACTTTCTAAACACCAATGAAAGTCTGTGACACTTGGATTCAGGCAAAACAAGGAGATACAATTTCATCAACATTTTAGGTCTGATCAAAATAAGTTGTCTTTCAAAGAAAGAAAGCATGGGGGAGGGTTGCAACTACAGTTCTGTTAGCTGTCCGAGAACAAGCTATTTTAATAAATAAAATTGTTTAAATAAAATTGTTTGGTTCTTTTTTCTTATAAAAATTTCAGTTACCGAAGCTTTCCATTACTCAAATGCCACTTTCAGAACAACAAAGAACCTCTCTCAAAAACATAAAAACCAGAAAACCTCAACTAAAAATTTCTCATAAGATTAAAGAACCTTCTAGAATTATCTCATCAAACATCAACTTCTTTAGGATTTCAGTAGATGCGAAGTTGATACAACTCTAATTAGAAACTTAATTGATCTCTGTGAGAGAGATACTGTAGAGAAAGAATTTTAAATCCCTGGAGACTTCTAGACAATTAACAACAGAGCGTATGGTATCTTTAACAACTGTCATAAACAATACATTATGATTTACAAAAATAACAACAATCTCTCTGAAATTAACTGCTAAAATAAGTTGAAGAGCTTCACCCTACAGTATCAACAGGCTGTAGGCAACAGTACCCACTGGCTTCACTTCAGTCTCTATATATGGTACGGACTATTGCCTACTGACCCCTGAAAAAGAACATAATACAGTACACAGAGGGTTGTGTCACAGATACTTTTTATCTTGCTTCAAACCCAGCAGATTTGCACAAACCCGTTGATCTTTTCAGAACACCAGGCACAAGAAGTGCTACATGCAGGATGCTCTCAAAAACAAGGCCAATTCATTTCCATGCTTAACTGAGAAAATCTTGCCCCAGGGCACTCAATTTCAAGTCTGAATGAGAAAGTCTGTAGGTGATGCAGTAACTACAGTAGCTGGCAAATAATAAACTGGATAAAACACCTAAATTAGAGTAGAAATCAATCCTATATTCATAAAGGAACAGACTACACAATTTAATTGGATTATCCCCATCCCTTAGTTCAATAGTTCTTGATTTCCACCTTCCTCAAACAACAATTAAGGACGATTTTCAAGTAAAAAGTAACATAACATTGACATGATATCTTTGTCAAGGCAGAAGTCACTACATCTACAAATCCTCAAGCCCGGCAGAATGACCACCTTTCTTTTGTATGGGCAAGCTCCTGTCTCATGTACACAAGCACAAAATTTAAACTAATTCCAAAAAGACTGCAGTTGTACCTGGAATTTCTAGTGCTGTCGTCCAAATGAGGAAACAGGAACAAGACAGAAGAAAATATTCCTGAAATTAAAGCTGAACTTATGTAGCACCCAAAATACAAAAGGTCAGGAAATACCTGTCTTTCATCACTGTCAAAAGCAATAGACTCAAATATGCAGAGCAGGACTGATAACACAGGAAATAAATGAAAACATTTGCTGTGTGTTAGTATAAAAGTGAAAAGAAACAAGGCAAAAACCTCTCTCAAAGGTCTCTGCTGGACTTAAAACAGAGCTGTTGAGCCAATTTTCATTTCAAAACATGCCATTATACTAAACCTCTCTCCTTTAATAAATCTTACACCTGTTCACTAGTCCACAGACCTGATGCCTAAAACCACGCACAAGGAGTTCAAGTATGACAGGGTATGATATTTGCAGGAACCAGTAACCAGTGAATGAGAACTACAAATGCACAGGAAAGCAACCAGTTACTTATAATGCCGTCTTAGGCATTATTTGTGATTCACTACCTAGCTTACAAATCAAAAAATAATAATGCTAAATGCTGCAACAGTGCATTTCTTAATGAATTAAATGTGTTATCTGCGTATAGATCACGAAGCCTAGCACATTTTTAAGCCATGTATTTAATTCTCTTTAATATCAAAAGCAATGAAAGACTTGTCTACTACTCTATTGCAAAGAGGTAAACACAGTAAATACTGTGGCAAAATGAAACGTACCTTTTTACACAGTGACGTGACAGATATCAATTTATAAGTTAATGCATTCAGTACAAGAATATAATTAAACCACAGCAGAGATTTGGAACAAAATGCACTGATAACAAGTTTAGACCAGATTAAATCGAGAGACTCTCAGCTGGTAAGTAGTTTGTAAAATTTAATGTAGATACCAGTAAGGATATTCACCTTACTGAAGCCTTCCAAAACTAAATATAATTCTTTTAACATGATAAATGCCAGCAGGAAGAAAGGCTCCAGCTCTGGCAGTTGTTTCAGAAAACTCCATTAACTTGGCTGTTATTACAAATACGTTACCAGTAGAAAGAAGTTTTGTGCTATACTGTACTTATCTGCTCACTAATATTACATGTATTTCATATACTAATATATATGAATAAATACATTAAGTAATATAACAAAGTACCTTCTTGACATGTAAAATGATTTACTGTAACCAGAATAATGCATGGATTGCCAAGAAAGGAAGCTAGGTGGATAACTGAAATATACTCTTCCTGCCTTTTCAGAAACCTGTGTAGGCTGGGTTTGGGACTGTTGGGGACCTTCTGATGCTGCAGAACGTCTGTCACATGCCCTGTCGAAGCTGACAAAGAAAAGCTGTCCTTGTCCTGTTTTAATGGAAGCTAAGCCAACTATTTCAATGACGCAAACCCAACCAAGACAACAGCTTTTGTCTCAAACAACATGAAATGAGCATTCACCCTTTCCAAGACAACTGTACGAGGCACCACGAGGTTGTCTTCTCAGCCTTCACCCTCTGATGACCTCATACTTAACCTGGCCTCCTCTTATGCCCTCAGTCCT
>NW_010123316.1:64765-113007 GCF_000699245.1 Pterocles gutturalis
ACGATCACGAACAAGCAAGATCAAGTTTAACTTTAAGAAACTGAGAGGTCGTTCAAACTCAGAACTTAGTCTCAATATAAATAGCTGAAAAGGCAAAACACCAAAGCACCAAGGAATCTTGCATATAAACTATGTTTAATTTTATGAAATCTTTAAGGGCAGCAGCTAAAAGTAAACCTATTGCAAAGCACTGAAGGCTCTAGACAATGTTCCCTTCAGCTAGCCCCAGTACTTCTACTCTTTTTCATTTCAAAAGCCAAGGTATTGTCTCAAATTACAGACTGCAACTAGTCAAGGAGATGCTGAAAAATATTCAAGAGTTTTAACATTTTGTAAAGCTGATTTACAGCTAAGCATTCACTTACTCAGGTGCAAGAACAGTCAAGCTCCCCAGTTTCGCCCAGATCTTCCCTTCAGGCCAGTTTTATCCTTAGGTACCTGTGTAAAATTAAAAAAAAAAAAAAAAAACACAAACCTCAAATTACATAACTCCTCTGAAGTTCATTTCTTGATTATATCAACTCCTAGGGACCCAAATTGTCACCAATTTAAAAATTCAGATCACACAACTATTACCAATCAATTTGCTTAACAAGCAAATTCAAAGCTTTTTTCCCTACCAAAAGTCTGGGTTTTATTTGACCAGATCTACATATACATACATATATATTTTTAGACTCAATACAACCTTAAATGAAAGAGTTTTCTGTGAGAAACCTCATGTAAATTCAACCTAGTAGAAGGGGGAATTGCATGATTTAAGTATATTTCATCACTTGTTTTTAGGAGTACAAACATACAGCAACACAGTTAAGGCTTTGTTAGCCACAGATTTAAGCGACCTTAAAACTGTTAATACATGTCAAGAAAATCCTACATATTCAATTACCACTTTAAAAATTGAAAGAAGGGTTGTGTATAGGTGCACTGTCACTTACTTACAGAGTAAAAAAAAAAAAAAAAAGTTATTCTACTTTCTCCTGGCACTAGTACGAATTAAAGAAACATTTTCAAAATGTGCTATTCAACCATATGGAATCAATTTTTGGAGACATATGCAGCTCCAATTAAATAAGTGTGGCTTTGCTAACACAAAAGTCCACCTGCAGATATTCAAATTTTCCAGAATTAGACCATCTAATTTAGACCAGCCCATCTAACAATAACAGAGTAGAAAAGCAATGCATTTGATATGACACAACAACTGAAACCAGTCTCTCTAAATAGTTAGTGCAGTCTTACTTTTGGCCGTGGTCAGAATATTACCAAATTAGAAAGAGAACAAAGATGGAATTAGTTTTCCTAAAATACAATTACAATTCCATCAGATAAAAAAACTCCTTTTATCTTCCCCATTATTCAAATAAATATAAAATTGGAAAAGTAAGTAAGGTACAGTTTTTCATAGAAGACCTTACCAGAAGTCAGTGCAAATTAAAAACCCGCCTGCAACTATGCTTCCTAGTTTTTAAGCTTTCTTTGCACATTATACATATTTGCACATACATAAATATATGGAAAGCATGCATTTAAAAAAAAATCAGTAAGTTATATATAAATGCTAACATCCTCACAAGCCTAAAATCTTAAAATAAGAAAGGTGTCCGATGAGGTGGAAACTAACTACTGTTTAAAGTATACACTTCAGAAGCCCCAATTTTTATTTTTAAAGTACTCAAGTTAATTGCCCCTCCTTGTTCATATGTAATCTGCCTAGCTTGTTATTAGGTGATGACATGCAATTTTTATCCACGGGACCTTGACCTCATTCAGTGAATACAGTAGCCAGAAGAAAAGAGTGTACTGAAAATCTACACATTAACTGAATTACATATAGCCACAGCACAGCCCTGCACTTTTATCTACTCCAGGTTATTCTGTGCCATTTCAGAACAGCACTCTGAAGACAGAAAAAACAGCTCTCACACAGCGTTCCTCTTTGGTGCTGTCAGGATAAGAACAGATTGCATTACAGTCCCCTGCAAGGTACGTCATATGATCCGCATAGACTGGAAATTTAAAGAATGAAACTTTTGCATTAGGAGTATTACAAACTGTAGTGTTCAACTGGAGATCCCTAAAACTCATTTATCAGAGTACCTAGACTCATATAAAACTTTAAATTAATTTTCTGGGTAAGCTGTACTCATCTGCCTTAACTAGGTGATGCATCTTTCCCTTTTTGTAGCGCATTGCTCCAGTCACCACCTGTCTTAAAAGTTTCTACAACACATGAAAACAAGTTTTCAGAGGCCTGCCTCCTTTGCTGCACAGTCTTCGTACACTTCTGGTCCAGTAGAAGAGACCATACAATTCTGAGATCATATAATTTAAAACTGTATCATAACGTGTACGTCTAAGGGAGCTCAGTTAACATGTTTCAGACAACCTTAGTTCTTCACCTTCCACCCTTTCAGCGCTTGTTGTTTGTAACTCTAACAACATGCTTCAAGACAGCTTTCTGAGCTTGGTTTAATTTCCACCTCTTTAAAATACAGTAACTGTTGAAAAGGAGAAGCTCCATCTTGTTCAATACAGACACCCAGAGTCTCCCTCAAAGCTTGGTCAGCTCTCCTTCCCATCCAAGCTGCACTACTGCCAATCCTGGGGACATATGCCACCACCCCCATGACATTCCTTGTCATCAGGCTCAGTCTCCTACTTCCGATCTCAGTCCTGCCTCCTGCCTCTCTACAATAAGTGCTTCATTCTTATCAACTTCATTACACAATATATGGCTCCTTCCCTTCCCCACAATCAGAATCCCATTTCCTACTAGCTCCCATCTTTCATGTACTAGCCTTCCTTTTAATCTCAGCATTATCTCTCTGCTTTCCCTCCCCTTCATAGATCTGTTAGCTCTTCCACACCGCGTCACGTTTTACTTTCCAATGGTTTTCCTGCTGCTTTACTCTCCCACTCAGTCTCCTGCACTTGCCTCTTGCCCTGGCAATTTTCAGATTTATTCTCAACAACCAACTCCCTATCTTTTCCATATTTCCTTTCCTGGTTCCTACACAGTCTTTGCAATTAGCATGCCATAGCCATGGCTGCTACCCTTCGTGCTGAACTTGTTTCCAATCATGGGCGTTAAAGAGATCTGTACAAGGGTTAATGAGCACAAACACTTAATTTGAGGATTCCAGGATGACTTGGGCAGAAGAGACACCAAAACAACATTGTTGTCTGTGCAGAAGTAGAATTTTAGGCACTTAAATCCCTCGCTGATGAAAAACATAGACGTCTATATATTTAGATGTCAAGGAAGCTGTATGAAGGCTTTTTGGACTGTAGGCACTTCAGTCTTGATGTGAGACGAACACCATTTACTCTTTTTTTTTTCTTTTAATCATTCTACAAAGAACTCAAAGATAGATGAGTTTCAATCTCAATCTAAACTCATTCTACATTTCAGTTAATACCGAGTTACTAGTACTTCTTTAAATTGTTCTTTCTGAAGACAAAACAGCCCTTGATTCAGTCAAATATGTTAAGTATTGGGGGGAGGAAGAAGGAATGGTTTTTAATTAAGGACAGGGTTTTCTTGGCACTTCTTACCAAGGATAAGTGTGCTTATCTTTATTCCACTGGAAGATAGATTATAGTATACCTTCACCTATTTTTCCCAGAAAGTACGAGCCAACCAAAGATGTCTTCCTGTCTTGCCTTAAACAGACCCCCCCACCTTTTTTTTTTTTTGAGGGGGGGTAGGGAGGGATGGCGCTGAAGGCTGAATTGAAGATTATTTTATACAGATGGGAGAGGCTGATTCCCCCAAGATGTAAAACAATAAAGCAAATTAAAAGACGTTTGATTTATTGCAGAAGTCCTATTTTTAGAATAGTTTCAATATTTGGGTTGGTAACAACAGAGTTTGAATCAACAGAGTATGAACTACATCAACACAAAAAGAATTTAGAATTATATAATAAATTCAAATACGATGAGAATTTCATTAAGAACACTCTTCCCACCTTTGAATACAGAAAAATAGTTCTTTGGGTTGCCTTGTGACATCACCCTTATTTGTAATAGGCATCTTTCGAAAAGACGAGGTAAAACAAACCTTAATACAGATTAATATAGATTAGGTGATCTCAGCTTCTTGGTGTCAATGAAAACTAACAGCCAGCCATAGGATTGTTCCCAACGTGGATTTACATATCAGTATCACTAACCTGTCATCTCTCCCACTAATCTGCTCTTCTACCGCATTTTTTTCTTTTTCCATACTTTATACATTCTCCTATCTCACACAACTCCTCCTCTTCCATTCATCTCCCTACGTTTGTTTCCTCCTCTTCCCCATCATTTCCTCACTGAAATACAACCCAAGATTCAAATAAGGAAGAATGCAGTCACCTTTCTACACAGTATAATCAGTACTTCTGGGGCACAACCCACATGCACTGCAAATGCTGCAGGAGCTTTTCCTTAGCTTTCATACAATTCAGGACTGGTGTTTCAAAGGGGTGAATGTAAAACAGAATACTAAATTTGTGTAAGCGAAAACTCAAGATTAATCTTTCACATTACCTTTGCAATTAGCTCTAATCTTGCTTGATGTAACCTGTATGATTGCCTGGAAGACAACAGTTCTGTAAAAATAAAACTCTAGAAGGATCACACTGGATTTAAAACCAGATCCGTTGTTAACTGTTATCCTCAGCTTATTCTCAGTATTATTTGCTCTTCTTCCAGCCCCGCCTCATTCAAATACATACAGTGTCACATTTTCATGGCACACTTAACATGCCATTTTGCTTCACATGCTGGTAAATTTTGGTGTGAGTAAGCCTTGCGTTTCTTTCCCCAGGACAGCATTTGAAATATTATTTAGAAATAGTGCAAAAAGTCACACAGCTTTTTTTTCATTCTTTCTTCTGAGCCACTGTACTTCCCCTTCTCATTATGATAAAACAGTAGTTGGTCACATCACTCCTCTAACAGAACAGCAGACGCAGGCTCCTCTTCCATCAAACACAGCCCCATTCCTTCAGGGTGACAACAGCGGTCTCAGTTCTCTCTCATCTACCTTTGTGCTCTGCTGCCATCCAAAATCCTACTCCTCCCAAAAAACTAACGGCTCTGTTCCTGAATCCCCCACTGTGACACACACTGAAATACTCAGGAGGCTGACCAGTGTGTGCATCTGTTTGCAAGCATGTGTGAGAGAGCAGGAGCAAGCGCTCACTCACGAGGGGAAGTGAGGCAGTGTCTCTTCAAGGTGAAATTTTCACGTATAGCCTGGGAGGATAAGCTCTAGGATTCTCACAGCCTGTAATAAAACCTGTGCAACTTAATCTTCTTGATTTAAAAATCTCAACCTCCGCTGAAATTATGTAGACTCACTGAAGAAAGCACATATCCCTCCTATGCTGCTACTGCACTACTCAGTGGTCATTTAATAACAGCATATTTTACTTAATGAGAACAGATGAATGATTCAGTGCTAGAAGGTGTCTGCTACAGGGGAATTTCTATCACATCTTGATTATTCCAATACTGAAACTGAAAAGAAAAAATGACTGTGATTTATCCAAAAGAAAAACTGTAGACTGAACTTATTTTTTATATTTAAGTAACAAATGATGGATAATATTTATGTACACTACAACAAGGCAGTCTTTCAATAAATGTTTTGTGTGCCAGATATATAAAAATTAAGCATAAATGCAATTGCTGCACTATTTACAAATAAATCACTCATTCCCCTGTTGAGCCACACTGCATTAAGTACATTTTAACGCTGAAAGTGGTATCTAATTATCTTTATTTGACCCCAAATCCAAAAAGGAAATAAAAATGTTCAAAATACTTGTATCTTGCTGATAAGCATTCAATATTAAAATGTACCTCTCAGGATACTGTAAGATGGTATTTATTCTTACTTGTTCTGAAGAGGTCTCAAACAGTCACACCAATATATTTACTGTCATACTATCTCTTGTTCTTCAATTTGGTATACTGCCTGCTGGTATTAAAGGTGGAATGAGATTCAGTCATCAGTGTGGCCTGACCCCACAAATCCAGCACTGTCACACCCCATGGAGGAAGCAGGGCTATTAAAATGAACCATGCCCCTGGAACTAGGCTTCAAAACCTAAAAAATACAATGGTTGTAACTCATACAGAAGCCAATTATCACTGGTGATCCTAGATCTTTCTCAAAATTTGGCACTCCCAGTCTCTCCTGTTAATCAGCACATTTGCATTTGTTTGCTAGTTCAGGTAACAGTATCATAAGCATCTGTAACTATGAGTAGCAGATTAATGTTGAATTAAAAAACAAAACAAAACACTGGCAAGTTGCCCAAAAAGACAAAAAACTAATTTCTATATTTGCCTCCACTCATTTTAGTGAACCCTTCTCCTCTGTTTATTTTCCCTTCCTGCTCACAAGCTCCTGACATCCCTCATACCGCAGTGTTTACATTCTAGTTTCCATCACCGGTGACATGAAAAAGATGCTTCATTCACCCACACATACTTCCTTGCCAGAACGGTCAAGAGAATAATTTAGAAACGAAGGTCCATCATTTTCCCCCACAAATTACCCATATGAAGCCAAGAATTGCCCCATTCTGTGCTACTGGCTGCATTCAACAGCTGCACCTCATCACATCAACAAGTGCCCGTGCCTCCCCAGGACCTGCATGACTGAAGGAAAATAATGATTTTTACCACCTAATGGTTTACTGGCACAGAAAATTCACCAGTAAAATGGTGACAGAATCATACACTGCGCCAGTTTAAATCTTCCATGAGGGCGTCTGGGGTGGTTTTTGGTTTTTTTGTGTTTGTTTTTTTTTTTGCTTGTTTTTTTTTTTTTTTCAATAAATAGCTTTTTGGCTTAACAACCTTCATCCAAAAGAAGCCCAACTCACTTCAAAACATCTTTCTTACTAGAATAAGAGGATTTCAGTGTTATGGCTACAGCCAATTATAGTCTGGCTGATGATAGTTAACTTGCTCACACAGACAAGTCCTACAACTTTTCAGCAAACAAGTGATTTGAGTTTATACTTTGTACAGCCTAAAGCCAATATAGTTAACATTTCTTTGATCCTTGAGCTTCACACTTCAGAGAGCTGTGCGAGAGAGGAAGTGCTGGAGGCCTGGTAGTTTCAGGAACCATTAATTATAGGAACTCATCGTGAAGGGCATTGCTAGAAGTTCACTTCAGACCATTTGAAAGCATTAGAGATAATACGATGGTTTAAATATAAACAGCGCAATTTCTGTCACACAGTTGTCCATGAAAGATAAGGTCTCAATGCTTTTTTTTTTTTTCCCCCCACAGGTTGACTATCTGTAAGGTGTCAAACAGGAAAGAAATTTACCACAGTCTAAGCCCCTTCCATTAAAATGTGTTCCTGAGCATGTTCTTCATGTTTGATCTCAAAGTAAATAATAAATCACTATTTTTAACTATCTACTATTCCATAAATACTAGAAGACCGGTTATTAAATTTAGTTAGCAAAGTTAAAGCACACGCTTTTGAAGTCAACTAATTTTCAAAACAGAACTCATCCTAAGCAGGAGCTACAGTCTGTCGATGGGAAAAACCAAAAGTGACATTCAACTGGCCCCAATTATGAAATTAATGAGCTATTCAAAATTATTTGTCTCCTTTTCAAATGATATGTATAAAACCACATAGCAAGTTAAAGGTGGAAGCAGGAATAATATTCTACTTAACTAGTTCACTTTCTTAAGAGTTCTCCACTGCCTAACAATCTATTTTATAAATATTCAGATTTATATTAGAGTGGTTCCTTATAAGAGCCAATCTTCTATTACGAAAATGGTCACCTAGAGCACAAAGCCCTTTCCACAGCCAGCTGAACATTTGGTGGCACAATATGGCCTGAGCCTAAAACACCGAATAATGTAAGAAGTTAGATTTTGTTTTTCAATCTGTCCCTCCAATGAAACACTGAAAATAAAATTTCTCTTTAAATCCTGTCCAGAATAAAATCTAGAAAGCTGTAGCCCATCCTTTACCAGCTGCTTTTTCACTTACTAATTTAAGAACAACACTTCGTCCTGTTGCACACTTACCAGGAAGCAGCTATGCCATGAATGTGTGATAAACACTGTGCGTCTCTCAGACTGCACGACTTTCTGGAAAGCAGGACAACCTAATGGAACTGCTGTTCTCTATCATCCTCTACTTCCTGACCACATTCTGGTTACCCAATTTAATACCAAAGTTAGAGCCTGTGAAAGAATTTCACATCTCATTTTCCTTCTGTATTTCCCCTTTCAATCTGAGGTCTCTGATGATGTGCTGATTTCCCTGGAAGTCCAGTTTCTCACAGAAATGCTGCAAATGCAAAGGCAGAGAGATAACCAAAATGCAAGGCATCACTTACTGAAAACAATCCTTCTGGGGCATAGGAGAAGACAAATACATATATTCTTCAAGCAACATGACAGAAAAACTTCTCCACACCAAACAGCAAAGTTTGAGTAGCAGAAAGAATGCAACACCTCGTCTAGATCACCAACACGGCATTTCAATGTGTGCCTCAGCGTTGTTCAGAGACATGGGATGGTCCCCTCGGAATGGATGTGCAACTGCAGGCAACCACACAATGAATGTTCATTTCTGAAGTTTCCATAGTACATCTGCCCTATGTGCCCTAACACCACAAAATGCTTCTCAATACCCTACAAAAGGCAAAATAGCTATAGGAAAGGCTATAGTTACACAATACCACAGAGGGAGAGATGGACCTCGAGGGCACTGTCTATATCCCATGTCTTTGCAACAGCTGCGTATTTTTTTAACAAATGCCAAGTAACTGCTTCTTTTAACTGATCACAGGAAGTAGACCATGCATCACATAACAAAAGGGGATAAAAATATCTACTTTATCCTCTGTTCCCCAGGGGGAGGGAGCCATTCATTCCTGATCCCAGATCTTGTAATCAGTTCCATGGTGAATGTGAGAAGACAGGGGGCAAAACAGGGGACAAGTAAAATAAATTGTTATTAAAGAGTTTGGGAGAAGAGCAGAAAATACATGCTTCTTATCCAGAAGCAACCACTGGAAACCCTGAAGCACATTGTTAGTGCCAAATAAATATAATGAAAACAAACAATTTCAGCCTCCCTTCAGACCCCTTAGAGACCTCAATACTTCAAATCCAGAGACTCGTCTCATAACCTAACTTTCTATAGTCATTCCAGAATAAAATCTCCTGTGCAGCTTACTACACTCTTAGTTTAAAACTGTTCAGGTTCTTTGCACTACTGTCCTGTTCAGAAGAAACGGTGAGGAAAGTTCTTATAATTTCTTGTCTAAATTCATTCAGGACTAATTTATAATATCAATACCCAATAAATTGGTTATACTTTAGCTGAAACAGTTCTTCATTGCTTATGTTTAGCCATAAATTTATTTACAAAGAATAACTTTATCCCTGCTCAAATTTCATTTGACTGAGCCAAATGACAAAAGCTTTCTAATTCACTCTTTGAAAGATAAATACTCTGTAACACTGATCAGCCTAGTAGTCTGTCTTTGCACCTGTTACAATTTAAGTCCATCTTTCTGTTTGCTGTAAGGGAAGAGTGTTGGACACAATATTCCAAATGAGGTCTCAGGAAGGCTTTGTGAAATGCTATTAGCATTTCTCTCTCTCTCTACAAAAATATCACGTCTAATGCATTGTGGAGGCACATTAGCCTTTTTCACAGCTGCATCATACTGGTGGCTTAGAGCCATCTTAGTGGCATTATCACAGCACTTTACCTAATTCAGACTGCTACAACCATTAAATCATCTGCACAACATTCTATGATATTAACAGATGTTTCTCATTTTAAATATTTGCATATTGAGATAAAGACCAGCATGACCTGTTTGAGGCCTGACACTGAAGGCTTACAGAGATAAATTAGCAACTGAGACTTTCTGATTCTTAATCCTAAATACACACTTCCAAACATGAGCAGCAAACAGATAAACTCCACTGCACAGTAACAAGGGTACTCCTGTTACTCCACGCCAAATGCCTGTGCCTGCAATAAAAAGCCATTTCTAAATGGATGGCTATAGACGGCCACTTCTCTCCTCTACGGCATTAGCCTGCTAGGAGCCATGCAGAAGATAGGCAGAAAGGCCAAACCTCCACCCACCTTGACATGGGGGTGGCCTGCCCCCTGCTTGCTCTCATCTTCATGTCCTCCACTGGCACTGAAAGTGCCTTTTTGTGGTGATTTCACACAAAGGGTGGTGGCACACTGGAACAGGTTGCCCAGGGAGGTCGTGGATGCCCCGTCCCGGGAGGTGTTCAAGGCCAGGCTGGATGTGGCTCTGAGCAGCCTGGTCTAGTGGTTGGCAGCCCTGCATATGGCAGGGGGGTTGAAACTAGATGATCACTATGGTCCTTTTCAACCCAGGCCATTCTACGATTCTATGATCCCATCTAAACAAGCCTCTAGGTGTTAGACCATCTCCTACCACACACGCTCTTAGCTGCCAGAGCAAAAGCTGCTCAATTAATGCTATTTCTACCAAAACTCATGTTTACACTAATATATTCTCCTGAAAAACATTTTCAGGATTCTGAATTTATAACCTGAATGCTCTTCATGTTCTAAAATTGAGACCATACTGAAAGTGACAGCTCACAATAAAAAGAAAAAAAACCTAAAAATGCAGGAGCATGAATTCAAAGAATAGTGATGGACAAAGGAGCTGACTGGTACCAAGCAAACAGCTTGGCAGTTCCCATACAATGTAGTGTATTGTAGCTACTCACATCATAGTGTTAATTTCACAATCATAATCAAATACTCCTAAGGCTACTAATAAAAACCTATCTTTGTGAAAATTTTGCCTGGACCATGAACATCACTGGAACTAGACAGAACACGAATTACTTTCCCTTAAAGCTCGGGATCTCTTAACTGCCTCAGAAATGGCATGCATGTTTTGCAGTCATATTCCAAAAAATACTTTTCTTCCAAGCAACTAGCAGCACCAGCACTGTCCCCTGAGCTAAGACATGGGAGTCTCTTTCTGTAAATAAAGCAAACATTCTAGTCAAGCAACACACTACCACTTCTTCTCAGAAAATAAATATCCTAGTTATACTTGAACTTGGTTTCTCTTTTGTGCCCATTATCACACGTATGCCTTCACCATTTCCAGTTTAGATCTATAGTATGAGCTGTCCTCCACAGATGAACATATTACTGGTAAGGGAAAAAGCTCACAAATATCTACGGCAGATGGGACGACTTCTGCTAGTACCTTGTGGTGTAAAAGTCAATGTCAAGAACAGTGCTACACTAAAATGAAAAAGCCTTGAGCATTACTTCATAGAAATTGTAGACTAACATAACACACTACATCACTTCTACAGATGAAATATATACACTTTCTACATACTTATGTTTTCAGAGCACTTTCATGCATCACCGAAGGAAGGTATGGACCAGAAACAACTGAACTGACAAGTTACTGCTGGGCAGCCGAGCTGAGCCAGTTACAACCAGGGGCAGATATTCTTCACAGTTAGCTAACTGCCCAGCAGCAGGACAAAAATAACTGCGAAGTGGCTTAAGCACATGTCTTTTACTTTACAATTGAAGGGATAAAAAAGCCATCATACAGCCAGTTATGCCAAGTCTGATGATGACCCATCACATACAAAGCTGCAGTAACACCCAGCATTTTATTAATCTGCAGTAGCACAATTTGCCCCAGGTTGTAAAGATGGTTTTCTGTCCTCTGTGCCACATGCACTCATTAGATAGATATGAAAGTATCAAATTGGCCCTTTTGTTTTTGATAATGGAAAAGGTTATGCTTCACTGAAACGGCAGATAAATATCAGGCACAATTCTGGTTAGGTTCTTGGTCTATGACACATGGAATATAAAATACACACACTTTTGACTGAGTGCACACTTGACTTTTTTCCAACAAAAAGTAAGCAATTTGAAAACAATTACAACTATCTTCTGATGTTTGCAGCTGAGATCTATGTAAATAATAATTATATATTAAAATTTCAGAGTCCATAAACCTGGTAAAACAGAAGTGTATTTTTCATTTTTAATATGGAATCTCCATGCAGAACACCATCATGATTTCAAGAAAATTTCAAAAATTACTTTTATTTGAATACAAATGCATGGACCTCATAATCCACTCAAGTTGCAAAATACATATGCCAAGACACATTTGCAAACAAGGCATACAGTTTGCATGTATACAAATACATACTGAAATTTTTGTATGTATACATGGTAAAAGAAACATTGCAGTTTGCAAGCAAAAATGAGCAGGCAGTGTTTCAAATTGACAATGTGGTACGGTGTTATCAGGAAGGACAAGAATTAAAGTGGTTTACAGTAAATTACTCGTACTGGCCAGGGACAATACACAGTTACGAGACTAAATTAAGGAAGTTTGCATTGCTGCCTTATGGTGCTTGATCTTCCAATTAATGTCTCAAGAATACTAAATTATCTGTATCTAAGCACTGTTTGGTATTGATGTTGGCATGAAAGAAACAGGTTTTTAAAATCACAACATTCTTGAACAGATTCAATTATTGTCAATACTTCCACTTCCAGTCACTAAGTCCCACTCATCCCTTCTGACTGACCTCACCACTTGACCTTTTAATCTTTAGCATCTTATATAACAAAAACATCAGAGTGAAAGAAAAAGCATAGGCCCAACACAGCACCTGTACCTAAAGCCTAACTCCCTTCAAATTCAGGGAATCTAAAGCTCCTAAATGTATGTTTGTCTACAGCATGCTCCTTTCTAACAAACAGTGAAGAGTATCTTGTGATGAATGTATTTTGTGAATGTGGCATGTATATATTTGTATGATGAGAGAGCAAGTATAGGTATCACACAGGACAAGGACTCAGCATATGCAAATGCCAGGTGAGATAAAAACCTGCAAACCAGAAACAATACAGCGCAGTTAATGGCCACAAAAAGGAAGCAAGAAACTAAAGGAGCACTCAAAAATTCTACAAGTGGTATTTTACCTGGTTCGCTAAGGGCATCACTTCAGTGATACTTTTGGCTTGAGTTTCCTAACTTTGATCAATTTACAGTATGTTTAAATTTGTTCAGAAGATCAAAAGCAAAAACACAAGACCAGAAATACTTCCTTCAGTTTATTGTCTTGCATTTTGCATCAAAGCAACAGCATAGGCAATTAAGATTTCCTAACACTACTCATGCCATACATACCCATTGAAGTTCTCCACACAGAGTAACCAGCTGGCCACTCAGACACTGAGCAGTGGACTATAAATTAGTTCCCCTACCTTTTTTAGGATGACATTCATGACATCCCAATGAAAATATTCAGTATTATCAATTAAACCACTATCACAGGCGACATTTGAAGAGGTTGCCCACATTCATCACACTGAAACCAAAGCATGTTGAACTTCTACACCATGCAGATCGAGCCACTTAGGAACACCTTAGAGACAAGTATAGGAAAATACACTGAAAGTACAGGGAGGTTTCCACAGAATAGAGTACCTGGTATTTAACACACAAAGTTGAATGCTGAGATACAAAGATACAGTTTTGTTGAAAGATCAGTAGAAATATTTGCATAACTTAGAAACTGAGTAAGTCCGAATATTAATTGGTTGGACCTAAATACCTGCTGATGTAGTTCCAGCCAAATGGTGCTGTATTTTTTGTTAGTGCATGAGAGCCAGAGTACCAAACTAGGCTAGCTAATAAAAAGCAGAAAGTATCAGAGTGGAAGAGTTAACATTTTTAAAATACAATTATAATATTATTGACGTGGGACCTACTGCTGATTAAATAAGTTTTTTAAAAAGTAATTTCATAGGAATTTTAATCTACGTATATTTTATTTAATATCCTCCTGCAGTGTATGTCAGACTGAACAGCCCAGTCAAGATCTCTGAAAATTAGTCTAGACACGAGAAGAGGCACACTCTGCATCGCAAAGAAGACTTCTGAAAGGCTTTGAAAAGAAACACTTTGCAGAATTCTTATCGTTTCTGATAAGGCACACAGGAGTGCTTTCTCCTGAAGTAAGTCTTTATATGAAGATAAAACACATTTTAAAGCATGACTGTCAGACATCTTCACACTTCTGAGAGTCAACAATTCTGCTCATGGATTTCTTACTACATGCAAATGAGTCACTATTCACCTAAGCAGTCTCCATGCCAGTAAAAATGCTTATCTGAGCAAGTTTCATGTATACTTTGGTGTCTGTCAGATTAGGTTTTTGGTTTGCAGTTACGTGACTTACGGCTCAAACATCTATTAAAAAATATTGGCCAGAAAAGGTGATGTTATCTAGTTACAGCAAAAGAAAAAGGATGCAAGATACTTGTCATTTTCTTCAGGACCTCTATGCCCCCCTTGATTACCAAGCATGCTCATGGCAGTCTACATCACAATTATCCTGAACTTGAATATACAACAATAAAACAACTAACACTATCTGAAAGAGCTACGATTTAGTGCCATTAACACCAAAGCATCTCTTGCAGGTATTAAGTTCCCTGAAAACATCGGTAAATAACTTAAGATGCTTACACGCAGCAGAGCTTTAAAAAGGAGAGATTTCTAACCTCCCTGAAACATCACCTGAACTAGAGACTACTGGCCAGATGCTGCTCTGAGTCAATTCCACCCAATTGCATATATTAAATAAATGTCAGAATACTAACATACTCACAAAAGATAGTAAAAACAAAAAACATGTCAATGTATTGTTTTCAGGTAAATCCTGTTGAGATTAGGAAAGGCAAATATGAAAAAAGAGAGCAGAAGGACTCCAAACTACTTCACTACACGACACCCACATTCATTTCAACATACGGAGAACACTGACATTTTTCAAGGGAAGCTTACTGAAGTAAAAGCAATTATCAATGAAACAATGTTTTTAACACTTTAAAATTCCTTCTTTTAAAACCTCTGAATATTTTTAGTGCATTATCTTTTAATAGATTTTTTTTTCCAGCTTTGGATCCCCATCTTCTAAGTACCCTCTGCTCGAAGACACAAAGAAAAGAGAAAGTAAGCAAAATGCTTAGAAACAGAGTAAGACAGAAATTTTAATCAAGGGTTTAAAATTTCTATCCTACTAAGTCCCAAGGAAATTAGATTTTTTTTTTTCCTCTCTTCAGCTATTTTATCCTTTGCAGGAAGCATTTTTGCATGTTGTCAAAACAGCCCTTATCAAAATATTCACAGTCTAACAGTCATGTTGACCCTGTCCATCTTGAAGGAAAAAAACAGATGAGTTGACTTGTGTGCAACACACAAGCAGAGACTACACCTGTAAAAAGCAAACCAAAGAAAGAAACCCCCTTAGTAAAGTGATGGTATTACCATGTCACATTCGAGTTGCAATTATAATCAGTTTCAATATAACAAGGGAATCTTCTTCACCTCAAAGAGTATGTGTATTATGGTTCAGATCTTACTGGGCAAGTAGAAACGGAGAATTCCCCATGATCTCTGATGCTCAGCTTTACACACATTTTCATCAGTATTGCATCAAGGTCTACGTCAGCTAAATCCTTCTCCACAGCTGCTGCACAACTCCATTGACTTCAGGTTTCACTTCTTTCTCCTGTGGCCCTGATTATATTATAGAGCACACACTCACAAAGAGCCACAGTTTCTCTAGTGACTTACTCTTACAGCAGGTGGTTAAGCCCTGCAAGACATTGTTTGCTGTTCCTTACTTATTGCCTCTTCAGAGCAACAGAAATACAGCCAGAGAGAGTACTTGGAGAGAAAATGCAGATTCAGTCAATGGCCATGAATTAAGAATCAACAGTTCACTATGAAAGGCAACCTCCCAGAAAAAGGAGTGAGATTTTGAACATCATTATGACATTAGCGCTGCTTTACATATTGAAGCACTACTGTTTATCAAGACACAGCATGTGTTTATATGGGACCAGTTTAATCCCAAATGGAAAGGGAAAAAAGGGAAATATGAAGCACTTGTAAACATCATTAATACTAGGGGCTCCAGCATAGTGATTATAGACTTTAAAAAAGCAATAGGGATACTGGCCAAAAGAGCTATCCTGACACAAAAGCTTTTATTTTCAGATCAGGATGAGTTAAGAGCATATCTTTGTCCCAGAGCAACATAAATATTGCACGCGCATTCCTATATTTAGCCATCCTGCGCACTATAGATTAAAAGAAGTATCCAGATATTAAGTCTATAAAAGAGTCATTTTCTTCACTGTAACATAAAAATAAACCAAAACAAGCCATAGTGAAGGAGAGGAGGAGGTAAGTTTTCCTCTTCCAGCCATTTAAGCCTTTGTTTCCTCTTCCTACAAGCCTTGACAAAGGCAGTATATTAGCCCATCATTTTGAGTGCGGGCTCTCAATTGTTTTGGTAATGAATTATATGCCAAGGGTTCAGGGAATCTTTAAAATTGAAAAACACACACGAGGCTTTTCCACAGATCTTCTCTAAGGAGCAACTCTTGATATACAGACAGCACACAGTTTCAGAATGGTGAGAGTCTACAATATACGCACATGATACACTCAAGTGAAAAAGGGATACCAAAATTGCTATCCCTCCAGGGCAGAAACTAAAATTTGACCTGATCATGACATGGAGTTCAAATAACACATTTCTAAGGCAAGTAGGCAGCTGAAAACTCTTCCTGCTGTGGAATCACCCTGCTAAAGCCCAGAAATGCCCACCTTGACCAAAACCGATAAAGCAGACTTCTCCTGCTCCAGCCATTTCCCAGCAGCAGGGATGAGAATACAGGCAAGCCAGGGCAGCAAACCCCTGGGCCACTGATCTTTCGATACATTGTTCTGTCTAAGAAACACATCCTAGTGGTATAAATTAGGCTACCATGAGTTACAGTTACTAAAGAAACTGCAGAAGAGGAGTTTGCTGCCCAGAGTTGTGACTCTCTGTGTCGTACATCTGCTCCTCCAGGCAGGCACACCTCAGTGGCAGGAAAGCACCTTACATCTATCATGCTCTTTTTAAAGAGAAGAGTGGAGAGAAAAATATACTTAAATGATACTTATTACGAACTACCTTTAATTTGAAGATTATTCAAACTACTGAAATAGTTGTTTGAACAATGAACTACTTTAAAAAAACAAATATTATAAAGCCACATTTCTTTTTAGGAAGCTCAACGAGTGAAGAAATAGCATTCTCCCAACTTTAATCTCCAGTTTTATTACGTGTCACTTGGAAGTTCTGATTTAATCGTAAAAAATGCTGCTGTCAGATCTGTTTTCAGTAACTGCTGGAAGCTTGCTTGTGTACAGAGGGCAACCTATCTTACATCCCTCAGTGGAGCAAAAATAATGCTTTGTTTACTTGCTTCTTTGTACTTCTCCAATCATCACTTTACTGGTGCTGGCCCAGCATGGGGATGTTCTGTTTATTCTGAGGTGATGGCACCATTCCTACATCACAAGTAACCCTCCTTTGGGCCAACAACCCGTAGCAGCAAATGCAGCTAAACACAGCAATCACTGTGCCAAAGCGTGTCCTACCTCACCATCTCTCTACGGCTCTGGAGGGAGAGGTTAGGTTAAGTATTCCCATACCTCTGTCAGTGAGCAGCAGAAGGCAGGTGCTTGCCCATATGTCACTGATGGTGGGGGCCAACCACACTCATCCAGCACTTTCACCAGAATTTCCTTAGTGTGGAAATTGAGGTGAAAGAGGTGGTGTGTGTTTAGCTTCCATCTAATAGAGGTCAGCAGATAGCGGGTATATGAACTCAGCTACCTCCTCATGACTTGGAAACAGTCCTGTCTTATTGCAGAAATTCCTCTCCTTTATACAGTCCATGCTTGTGTGTGCTGTTTACTTGTATTTTCACTCCTGTTTCCTCCCTAAATACACATTTTTTTGAGTGTGTGTTTAACTTCTTAATCATCTATTTTAGTTAATTACCTTCATTTCCTGTTGCTTGACAACAGGAATGATTGTTCCTGCCCAGTGTTTTTAGCTTTCAGCACAAGCCTAAATTGCAAGTAAGCATCACTGAAGTACATTTGATCCTTTTGGGTCACTGAATTCAATCTCTCCTGTCAGAGGCAACTTGCATCATATCTTTACTTTCCTAAACTGATCAGTTGCATCATTACCAATGATAATAAGCCAAAATCTGAAACGGGGAGGGGGGGATTTTTTTTTTTTTAAACACAACACTTTCATTTTCAAGATTTTAATCTAGAGATGACTCAAAATGCATTATGTCCAAAGGCATCTCATATGAGGTCAATGAGCCTCTGCACTGTCTCCACTTCAGTGTCACACTGACAGTAGAGAAAAATATTAAGAAATGTCAAGAAACATCTCAGAGTGGAGATTGTCAAAAGAACTGTTTATTAACGAAGGTTGCTCACATGAGTAAAGCTGTAAGGTATTCAGAAGCCAGAACAGAAGAAGATAACACAGATGCATACTCTGAACACTTCCCAGTCAGAAACACCAATTAAAATTATATCAAAAATGCAAATGGATCTTTACCATAAACTCTCAGAAGCAAGTATTACTAGCAAAATTATAATCCAATTATCAGCAGTTACAAAATATAACTATACGCTGCACATTTTCAAGTCATCAGACACAAAAGTGAATTTTATAGCCCATCAAATACCAAAAGACAGATACCAATTATGCAGTTGAAAACAGAAGATAAACAGAGGCTTAACAGACATGGATTTGTCCAGAAAAGTACTTCCTTTGCTTTTTCACAACTGTTTGGTTTGAGAGGTGATAAACATTTAAATATCATTAATAAAAAGCCATTATTTAACTGACAGTTATGAAATTATACTCTGGATGTAAAGTCGTAATTCTGTCCTAGCACGGTAAATGCTTAGTTACTAGTGAACACAGAGAGCAGCAGCAGAACACTTCACACTCAGCAAAGTTTGGAATAACATCATTCTGCTTCAGTAAGAATACAGAAGTAAAAAATTGGATATTTAAAAAGCTATGCAGGACTTACTACATTCAAGATGTTACTCTAATTTGAAAGATATCTAATCAGGTTTCCAAGGAACAATGCTAAAATGTAATAAAGGATCCAGATCTGATTCCTTAGCAACTTCTTCCATTTAATCATAAGAACAAGATAAATCCATTTTACCAAAAATGAAAAGATGGACTAGGCAGATAGGAAACAAATCAGTTAAGTATAGACAACAGAAACTAAAGTATGAGATGGCATACAAATCCTGTGGTTGACAGAGATAAATCTGTCAGATAAATTCAGAAGAATTAGAACTGACACTAAAACTAAGGCTTGAGCAGAAGCTAGTACCAGTGCACAACAGGAAGACTGAAGGAGAGATGTTTCAGACTTGTCTCCGCTTTGAAAATCCCCTAACTTTATTGATTTGTGTCACCACTTTACCATCATTTTTAAAATACCGTATTTCAGAAAATACTATGTTCCTATAAACTGGCATTTTGAGAACTGATAGAATTCGCATTGCTTGACAGTGCATTCTGAAAAAAACAATATTCCAGTGTTCCTGTGAACTATCATACATACCAAGTTCAAAGGATACCTTACATAACATACAATAAGCAAATACAGTACTTGCTGTGAACATTAACTTACTTTCTAGCAAGGGATGACAGTATAGTTTTCCTGTAGCTCAAAATAAGGTAGTCTTGCCTGATCAAACAAGGGTAGTATTTTCTGCATCAGAAGTGCTAAGCAAATCAGGAATACTGTACAAACTAATTGTTAATGAAATTATTTGTAAGCCTGTTGCACTTTCTTCTTGGGAGAGCAACAAGTTCAGAGAGGCTTGGGCAGCTCCTGCTGCTAGTAGTTGCCAAAGAGGTGTTTTTCCATTGTCTGAAGACCACTGAAATGAAGCACCCTCCAGCCACCCCTTTTCCCACTGAGCCTTCACAGACAGTAGCACTCACATCACCCAGCCCTCCCTCTCACGCGTGAAGGACAACTAACAGTTCCTCTATGACTCGGAGAGCAAGACGGCAAAAATTAACAAAGCAATGAAGTTACCAACAAATTACACAAATCCAATAGTAGTGTGCTTAACTCACAAGGAATAGAATACAGTGCCTACCATAGTTACTAACTACTTTGTCATTAAATAACACCCTATAATGCTTAAGGACAGAAACATAAAAGATTAAACATCTAAACCAGCTCCTCTCAATACAGTCTGACAATCAAAGGAGATGACTGGAAGGGAATTTATGAAAGGCCCATTAACAATTATTCAGCAAAAGGGGAAAATTATCAATGCATAAAAAAAAAAAAAAAAAGAGTGAAAATCTAGATGTTTGTGTTGATACACCTGATGTGATTACAAATGAAAACTATACATTCAGCATTTTCTACCTCCTCCTAAACTCCACAATTTTGTCAAAAGCAATGAGGTATTACAAGCTCAGCACTTCAGCATACCAGAGGGACTAATTACAACAGCTGTATGTAATCTGTGGGATTTGCCAGACCCACACAGCTATCTCTATACTGGACAGTTTCTTCAGCTATCCTTCAGGTGGAAGGCCCATTTATGAGTTTCTCTGCACACAGCTGGTTGCAGTATGATCAGGTGACATAAAGTAGCACTGCACATACATATTTTTTATCAAGTATTTCAGAAGCCAAAAAACCGTACAACAGCATTACCCCATACAGTGCACCACAAATGTGTCACATAAAGAGTTAATGCACTCCTCCCCAGCTGCCTCCACTTTTCATTTGACGCAACAGCCTTCTGATTATTGCAATAGTTAATTCAGTCTCAGAAGAAATGAAAAAACCAACCATGTGCTAAGATTTTTATGTGGTGAAATTCCTCTCTGTAGCAGAGATAATCTTTAATTCAGTTCAACATACCGTTTTCATTACAACAAGCTGCAAATTACTTCCAGCATAATCATAACAGGTAAGGATTATGTTTAAACCATATTCTCAGCTGAAGGCCTAGCCTTTTGTTAAGGGGTGTCAGGACTTTCCCCAAATAAATTAACCCACCCAGTATACATGTTGACATTTTATACCAAAAGAGAGAACCACACTGTAAATAAAGCGCTATAGAAACACAGGTCAGCAGTGACTTGGCAAAGGTTTAAGACTGATGCAAATATTTCTGGTATGAGAAACAGAACAATGCTCTAGTTGTGAAGAACGCTTCTGTGAAGAGGAAACAGGGCAGGCTAATAACACTCTGGCAAATGTTGTATTTGACGAGAATGCACAAAATAGATACAATTGGGTTAAAACCTTTGAGGCTACCACTTTTAGAAAGCAAAGCAGGAAGAGAATACAGAACAAAGACGATTTCTTAAAGAGTTTGGTCTAGGGTGCTTATATATGTTTGTTTACGTGTGTGTGTGCATGCACATACATGCATCTGCACATATATGTATACATGTGCGTTTGTCTACAGAAAACACCACTGGCTAATTGTTCAAAATAGCTTGCAAAAAAAAAATAAAGTACCTTCCCTTCTCTCAGTTACATACTTCAAAGA
Organism: Pterocles gutturalis; assembly: GCF_000699245.1. Lineage (NCBI taxonomy): Eukaryota > Metazoa > Chordata > Aves > Pterocliformes > Pteroclidae > Pterocles > Pterocles gutturalis. The sequence continues at coordinate 86,306 of NW_010123316.1, forward strand.
ACAAGAAACAAAATCTGCTCAAAAACATTATATGGAAGTACGAGCTTGTGTCTTCCCACACTCCCTAACACATTAAAAAGGCAAAAGGAATAAACAAAGTTTAAGTATTCACAGCACATTCAGCAAAAATACAGAGCTCCCATACTAGACAAAACTCAGGCAAACGCAGTATACCAAGTACCCCCAGTAAACTTTACTTAGAAGATCCTAGAAAAATAAATAATAGATCTGAAGCATCATTATTAGTGAGAGGTACTAGACACACAGCCCAGCCCTCTGCCGTGGGAGCCTGAAGGGAGACTGACTGGGCCTTTCCATTGTTCCCTCTCGGGGCTTTCCGCAGGAGAAAGGGATCCACTGAGGAAGCTGAGGAGCTGTCGGTGAGGTCACCGAGAGAGCTATCGCAGACACCTACACCACTACCCTGCAATTCCCAGGCGAAGTTCATGGTGTAGGATGGAGATGAAAGCTGAGGAGCAGAAGAGGAAGGCTGCCTAATCTAAAATGAGTCACTCGGGTTAAAACACTGGGAAATACACTGGAGAGTGTATTTCCAGCTAGCAGCCCAAACCTAAACTATTACAAAATCCCAAACCTGAAGCTGAACAAATGCTTTAAAAATCCAAACTGTTAAAAATCCAAAGCTACTTCAGCGAGGTTAACTGACCACCTCAAACACAAAGGAAAGCACAGACCAAATAAAGAAAAGATGCAGCTATGGGGTTTAAGAACCTAAAAGCAAGAGATCTTCACTCTGCATCTAATTCAGTTAACAGGAGATTGCCACCACAGAGACAGACCCAGCTGCTCGGCTCTCCTCGCTCGCCTCACAGCCCACAGTCCCATGGCTACAGCGCAGGGTATGGGGAGGAAGAGAAGTGCAAGGCAGGTCAACCAGTCTAACAGAAAACTAGGCCCTCCCACACACCCCTGAATAACTTTCTGTTGTAACAACGCTTCTAATCAGACTCTCCATCATGCTGTGTGATCGTCAGGGTTTGTGTGTTAAAGTCATCAAGAGATAGCTACAAGGATGTCCCTTTTGGTACCAGTCTGCAGTGACAGCAGGTAATATGAAATCACAAACGGAGAACGCACCACCTCTTGCCCCTCTCCTACAGCCAAGCTAAACTGATAAGGACTGTAGGGCTCACTGGACATTAGCAAATGCAGAATGGATTCCAGTTATTCCCTTTCTGACCCAGAAAGGCTGGCAATTCCCTCACAGTCCCCACCAAAGGAAGGAGGCACTTACACACAACTTCCCAACCTTTTAGAGTAATGAGCCATGTTTCTAAAATCTGCTAGCACCTCTAAGACTACAAGCCTTGAGTGATGCACAAAAAAGGGCAGGGTTGGAGGGAGGAAGACCCAGTGCCCGCTACCTGCATATCCTCCATTCACTACGCCAGTCCTAGGTTAGCTGAGGTTAGGTTTCCTTCTCTCCCTAAACGCACAGGAGAAGATCCACAGAGGCACGTAAATTGGGATTAGAATTAATTACATCTACCTAACCCCAAGAAAGCAATCTGGATAACTCAAACCGACTACTTAATCTCAGGTACATCTTCCTCTTCAGTCTATAAATTCTGCCTGTATTTAAAAGGCATGCCAAAACACGTGCTCACAGGGCTGGGGAGGTTTGTGCCCCGTCCATCCAAGAGTAGAGACCAAACCTTCTGTGGTTCAGTGCTTCCCATTGCCTGGTCCTTGGTGGCTGCATCTGCAGTGGGTGAGCTTTTCACAGATCTCTCATTGGAGACACTTAAGACTTCTCCGCAACAGCAAAAATAGCCTCATCATTTACATGAGGTATGTTGAGCAAATTTGTGAGTGACAAACAACTAAATTTTTAGATGATGCAGCATCTACAAGGGAAGGGAGCTGACTATATTATCTGGATATAAGAAAATGCTCTATTTAACCTTCTAATTGGAATGAAACAGTACAAGGGACTAAATTATACTCTCAACTTTATCTCTGAAAAAAAGGGGCTACCAATTTAATTTTTAAAAGTCACATGCATATCTTTGATCACTGATTTGATATCCCTTGACAACATAATTATATCAAAATTTAATTAATTCTTTACATGAGGTGTAGATCGATTAATTGCCAAGTTTGCTTAGGCCACTTCTGCTATGAGTGGTCTCCTCTGGGATTTATTTATTGTTCAATAAAAGTCTTATTCCAAAATTCTTCCAAAACATCTATTATTACTGACTTGTATTAGAAACTTTGTTGGATTCACTTCAAAGCAGAGAATTCCAATTGGGCTAATTGCTATTTTCTCTTTTCCTGGATAAAAAGTTCAAAACTATAGAAGCAAGAGACATTAAAATTTAGAGTAGCAAGGAAAAAAAAAAATATACTGTCCATCTATTCCTCCACACTTGCAAATCGATTGTATTAAAGACATGAGGAAAACCTCACAGAGTGAGTAGCACTCTGAAACAAAACTGCATTACCAGTTAGAGACACTGCCTGGTCTCGTAGAGCACCTGCTATTGAAGGAGAATGATAAAAAAATCCTTTGTGGTCTTAACAATAGTTGAGACCACTGCAATATTTGGAAAGTGTCTTCATTTCTATTTCCACTGATAATTTTTTGTTCTATTTTCACTGAGATATCTTGTTGCTAAATTATTAAAAAAAAAAAAAAAAAAAAGGAAAACAGACATAAGTGGTACGTAACTAGGGCTCAGCATTGGTAAATGGCCTCCCAAGGATGAAGGAAAATAGGTTATGTGAATCACCCTGCTATATTTTTATTAAAACGCAATCCATATCTTTTCTAGAGATAGGAGGAAGGTGCATTGCATCCAATTTTATCGGCGCCAGGAAGCTCAATATTGCCTCTCTAGTGAAACACCGCTCCAGATTCAGTAAAGACTGTAGAAAGTCTTAGCTAGAGAAAGAACTTGAAGCTGGCATGGGTTTCCAGAGCTTCAGTCTGCACAGTGGCAATGATGTTCCTTTTTTTTCTTTTTTTTTTTAGCATGTAGCTGTGGTAACCTTCTGCCATACAACTTTTTTAGACCTACTTCTGTAGATATTTAAATAGGATTTACAAAGCACACTGTAGAATATCCTAATGAAGCCTGCAACTTCAAAGGTCACTGACACGGTTCCTGCCATTCCACATTACATGAGTTTGAGTTTGCAACGGCCACCTCGCAGGCTGTGTGAAAGTTGGGGCACACGTTCTACCAGCCTGGACCCTGACAACACACCTCTCCAAAGACTGCTCTCGCGGGCAGTACAAAGGCATTACAAATCCACAGGACTAGGGCCATGGACGGTAGGGTGCTCATAAGCAGGACTCATTAAATGTAAGTCTTGCTGGTTTTACTTAGAAAAAAAATTGTGGTAAATTTTGGTTTTGTTGTTCACACATGTATTTGCATAACTGTTAAGATTACAGAACAGCACTGTCAGTTGCAAAACTTACTGAAACATTTTTTAAGTGGTTTAATTGTGAACACTTTCTTGATACATATTAAGATATTACTGCTACTGCATTGTCACTGCCATGAAAAGCCTTTCCATCACTATACAAGTTTTCACTGTTATCGTATAGGCCCTAAATATTTCCTCTTTCTGTTCAGTTTCGCATATATGGTCCCTCGTAAAATGGTATTTATTTATCTTTCCTAATGAAGTACTAACTGGGAAAAGCTGGAGGGGGGGGAGCCCTCAAGATTTTGTAAGATTAGGTTGGACTACAAACAAGAGCTTTGTTTTATCAAACAATCTTACTTTTGGTCCAATGGATAAGATAAGCAAGGGGTTTCTATTAGACTGACAGATTTCATAAATTTCAGCAGCCCGTACAAATTTAAAAGTATTTGGCTAGAACAGTCAACACAGATCCAAATGCCTAGAAATTTTAGGTAGCACTGTTCGAGAGTGCCAATTTCAGAAAATTTGTATAACATTTTAATAAAAATTCTGAGTATACTGCTTGTGGAAGGCTTTTCTTCTTTAAAAAGCTAACAAAACAAACAAAAACAACCCGGAAAAGACAACTGGACTTTCAAAAATTAAGGCATAATATTATTAACTGTTTTTTCCAGTTTGTTTTTTTTTAATGCCATATCTGCTTCTATCTTGATTTGTGTAGAGCTGAAAACCCCACTGTAGCTGTGAAGCATAGCTATCTTAAAAAAGTAACTGACTGATCATTCTAAAGGTAGAAGGAGCAGATCTTAACAGCATGTTACCTAAACAGATTAGGTATCTTTTCTATCTTCACCAAAGAGAAATGCAATTCTCATCAGCAGGGAACTGTATGTAAAAAAGTCAGGTTTGCTAAAACACTAAAAACGTGCTTACCATTAAGCATGTGCACAAGTCTTTCCCCTGTAGTGCTAACTCTATTAAAAAAAATCAGACACATTTAACTTAAAACTTAACCTCTTTTTTGGAAGAATACACTTCAGTTCTCTTCTAACCCTCTTAATTTTTGAACTCTTCCTGTGTATCCATAATACACGCAGCAGTTAAAGGGCTGCCATTTCGTAAAGTGCAGTAGCCTTGCTTCCTGCTGCCACGGTACTCTCTGGCTACGCAGCAGCGCAGTAGAGCTCCGTGTTACTCCCCGAATTTCTCATTAGGTATTTGTTTCGCCAACCTTACATTTGCCTGTAGCTCAGATCAGCAGCTAACTGCACCCACTTGCATCTCTTGCCTTTCAAAGCATTTCTGCTCCTTCTGCTGTGGCAAAGTCTAACCAAGCCCCTTTTTTGCAGACCAAGGAAAGATAAAGTAAGGTCAAATTCTCCCTCTTTCTAGATCGGGAAGATGGAAGTGAGGAGTAACCGAGGTCCAAGGCTTGTTTGTGTCCCTTCCTATGCCTGCAGTCAGGCATGAGGAGCTAAGGACTAGATGAGAAAGCAGAATGGACCAGAAATAAACTTGTTTTTCATAAGACAAGAGTAGTACAAACTGTATTTTCCCAAGTGGCTTAGACTGGCTGCCCTCCCTCTAGTCATTGGACAAACAGAACGTAACAGCTAAATCAGATAGGCACCTTCACCCTTCTTGCTCCAACTGTAGGGATGGCTGAAACTCATGGGAAGCCCGGAGCACCCCGTATTATGGCAATGCTGCTGGCTTCTGCAAAGCAGCAAAACCGGATAATTCACCAAGAGGGCAAGATTGATTTCTACACACAATATTTTAGTGTGCTTGGCATTTTACTCAACCAATTTCTGCATTCATGGATTGAAAACAACTTGATACAAGCATACTTCCTTTTTGGTGTGGTAGTACATCTTCATTCAAAAACCTATTTGTTAAGATTGCAAAAAGCTAGCAATAAGATCTCCCAGATAGTTGCACACAGACACATACAGTAGCCTTTTTACAGGTAAATCAAAAGATTGGAAAGATCAAGTTCTTCACAGGCACTTAAACCTGTTCTGCCAGTGACACTTCAGCACTCAGAGGACGCCATAGTGCTGAAAATTAAGTCCTTCAGTTCAGTCTCTATTACTACTACTATACAAGGATGCATGTACACCAGGTTATTCTCCATTTTGGGATTAATCAATCTAGAGTACGGGAAGCTTTAGGCTGGTCTGTGTTATGTCATAATTACACAACAATACTCTCAAACTGAAAAATGAGCTTTGCATGTCGTAGCTACGGAAATTTTACATGTTGCTATAATCATATTGATTTTTATGCTAATAAGCCAAACTACTTTCTACAGAAGTAGTCAGTGCATTAGAGGATATGACTTTACATTCAAATGTGCATCACATGTATTCTGAAGCAAGGACAGGGCTGAGAGACTATTTTGGACTTACAAGACAGACAAAACCATAGCAAGCAGAAGTTTATGATACTTTGCCATTGCCACACTATGTTATTTTTTATTAAGTTCTCTTGTTATACTAGTTCTGTGCTTTAAACAAAACCACCTGCTAGAAGGAGCTGATGAACTTGTGAAGAAGCTGGAATAATTTTCCTAGTGATGATTCCTGATAACCGAACTGCACTTATACAACCAGGAAGGATGAATTGCCTAAAACCACTTCCAGAATTAATATGGTTCACTGTTCAAACCACTGGGCACACATAATAGCGTGCATGAGACTAGACAAACAAAATTTGAAGTCTTCTTTTTAGAGGGCTGCCTACAGCAGTAACAATCACAGCTGTGTGAAAGCTAAGCATGTAATACAAAACGATCTATTTATCTCTGTAGTGCATTTTAACATGCAGCAAATATGGAAATCACAGGACAGCTTTATTTCCTTCTGAACAGTTATCTATAGCACACACAAACATACCAAGAGGCTCCATGATATCTCAGTCCACAACAGAAGCAGACAGATTTCAGAAAATGGTATAAAGATGGATAGTGCATGGTACCTTTTTCTAACAGGAATTTTTAAAATTGAATTTATTTTTGGTATAAATACAAAGTAGTTATTCAATACCCATAAAATGAGAAATAAATTTGCTGGTAAAACAATTGTAAGTACATCTGGTTAGGAATTTTGACAGAAGAACATCTGCCATCAGTACACAGAAAATAAATGTTTTTTGAACATATCCTGCAGAAATTTGATGGAAGAAATGCAAAAATAATCACAAAGAGGTACAATGCAAATTAAGTTGAAATATATATATTGCAAAACATTGTATTATTAATAACTTACTTTAAATGAATATCACACATGCTTAATACTATAGAAATGGTCCAAGCAAAGTAATCAATATGACAATTGAAACTGATAACTTGCATGAAGATGAAGCATTTTGTTTGTCTCGTTTTTAGTGTTCAATTTCAATTCATAATCATAAAAGAAAAACACAAAATAAGATATTAGCATTCCCCATGGTTAGTGTCTGACTGAATTTGGGTTGAAAGCACTGGAACTTTAAAATAAAGGCTGGGGGGCGGAGGGCATTATTGTCTCCAGTCCCATCCCTTCTCCTCCAAAAAAGTAATGATGGGAAGAAATTCACCGGATAACACTTTGTGTAATAAATCATTTATCTCGAAGCACCTTGAAATTTAGGATAGAGATCTTCAAGAAAAGTACATGGCTAAAAATGAGATTCATTTCATCCATGAGGACAACCAGCTGACAGGGGCAACATCAGAGTAACACCAAAATTTTGACACAGAAAACACCAAGAGGAAAATGGAAGAGAAAGTATACCAAGAGGAAAGATGACAACAATTATATATGATGCAGTATTATTGGGTCCTGCCATTTGCTTCATATAATGCTATAAATCACAGGAGAGCTGAGAAGGCACACATCTCACAGAAGGACACAGGCTGAAAGAGACAGGTTAGTGCTGAACAGAAGTAGGATAGAAGCGTACCTGTCAACATTAAAATGTATCTGTATGTGAGAAATGTTGTTTCAAAATACATACAACTTCAAGTGAATTATTTACATCCGGAACTCTCCTGTGGTCTCAGAACATAAAATAAGGGAAGAAAAAACAGATTCCCCTCTGTTGTTTCCCCCTCCCCCCGCCATCTGCCCTTCAAATAATGATACAGACTCTAGGGAACCTCCTTGGTATCACTCAATTTAAAAATCTGGGGGGTTTTGCCTATATTGTTCAGGTGTAAAAAAATACTACTGACTGGGAGAAAAAAAAAAGCCATATTAATTCAGGAGTATTACGCAACTGAATATGGCATTTTAGAACAGAATTGTGCAACCACGGCCATAAATGTATTTACACATTCCACCCCCATTACCTATAACACTAATGAACACCGATCATTGTGACAGGCACACCACATACACAGCGTTTAGAACAAAATTCAGTCAAATTCTAAAGAACTTCTACACACCCAACCATCCACCTACACGAGTGAGAAAATTTTCCCTGTTGAACACATCAGACAACAGTATTACTGTACAGTTCACATTTTGGATTTGTTTTTTAAAGTAACAACAGTGAGAAAAGAAAAAGGGAGCCTTGAACGAGTTAGAAAGGCTCTGAGCAATGACATAATTCTGACACGGTAGCTAAGTTAGTTCAGGTTAAATCAGCCACAACTTCTATGTCCAGCTGCAGGGCTGAACCCACAAACTTCAGCACTGAACTGGACCATCTGCTGAATACGTTTTATAAACATGTGATCTCAATATTCTTATAATTTGAAAGACTATTTATTACCACTTGTAATTTTCTTGGACCTTTTTGCTCAGTTATTAAGAGTTCAAAAGAGGCTGTGAAGGCAGGACTTGGTGTTATTTGTTTGTTGGTATCATAACCAGTTCTGGTTTTACAGCTCTCCCAACAGTGGAGTTCCAAGAGTTCATGTATACGCACACCGCAGTGGGATTAGTGGGTTTAATTTCTTGTCATGCATCTGTTGGGACAGTGGAAGGCTTGAGGGTTTTGGCACTAAAAGATTGACCTAATTAAAGTTGATTCACTCTTCCCAGGTATAGAGTAGCCAAGTTTTGAAGCACCACACCCCATCATATCATGAGGGTGGAAGCAGACTGGATCCTTGGAATATCTGCTGACAAGTTTATACCTGAAAAATAATTCATTTGACATAGGATAGCAAGTACTCAGATATCCTTGAGAAAATTCAAATTGAGAAGGATTAGTCAAACTCTCTCTCTCTATATATATATATATATGTACTAATATGAAAATTGCTTACACATGAACTTTCAGATCTTATTCCATGCCTTGTTCCTTTGGTTCCAGTCATATTTTTTTTTCATATTTTTCCACATTTTTGCGTTTCACTTATATTTTTCCTTCTCTATGTAACTAATCATAAGCACCTTGCTTGAAAACACTATATTGTGTACTGCATTAATTATTTACTTCACTATTTGCCTCCTGCTACTTACATAGGAAAAGTCAGTGCATAATGAACATTTATTCAAAATCTACGATAATAATTCAGGGGTTTTATTACTTCTTCTTTAATATATATTTTAATTGTAAGAAACTGCAATAAAACTTTTCTCCAACATCAGCATATGGCACTTCTTAATACAGAAAGAAAATTCATTTCCACAGAAATAACATAAATATTTATATATGCACTTATATATACTGGGTGATACACTGATTCAATTATAAATAAGAGGATGCATTTTTAAAACTTAAGAGCAGAACTACATGTTCTTCCTTGAATATATTTCCAATATGTTTCACTCTATCACACATTTCTTGACTTCACAGTCCTTCTCCATAATCTGCTACAGCCCATACCAGTCTCAATTGTCTGATTTTTTCCCCAAGCAACCCACATATGCATTTGTGTGTCACTAGACTATGAAATAAAGTATTTCAATATATTTTTCATTATGCATGCCACCATTCACTTTCTGCAGTTACCAGATAATTATCACTTCCCCTAGCTTTCACTTTCATCTTTGTTTCCACTGAATTTCTGTTTTAGGATTGTGAATACTGATAAAATTTCTCAAGATCCAGTTATAGAAAAAAAGGTAGATTAGCTTAAAAAAAACCCAGAACTTTATTACCCAGAATTTGGAAAGCTCACAGAACCATTTGAATGGACAATACAATTAGAAAATACCCCTACCGTGAGATTTCTGTAAATGCACTCCATAAAAAATCCAGAGGCAGAACTAAAGCACATGACTTTATCCCAGTTTCTCCATCTACAAAATCAGGTAATTATATTTAACTACTCCAAAGAATACTCTCAAGCCCTTATTATATATAAAATTTTTGAAGCTTTTAAAATTGTCAAGACATGACAGAACTGGAATCAGAATAGAGGAACTCCATTATTCTCCCAGTTAGAATTAAAAACCAGAATTTCAGAGATTTATATATTACAAAGGCTCAACCAGAGTACCTTTTATCTTTTTGTTAAGCTCAATACCTTGAACTCAAAGAACCTTTTTACTTAAGGCTTGTTTCCACCCTTTAATCATTCCTGTGACTCTTCTTTGAACCTTCATCTATTTTCTTCTTTACTTATGGACACTAGAACTAAGGAAAACAATCCAGTCTTTGTCCTCTCAGTGCCAGACAGAGTATCATCTCCCTCCCCCTTCCCAAACTTTCTAGCTTATGTATCCAGAGATCACATCAGCCCTTTGGACACAGATGTTTTATGCAGGATGGAGTCTACTGCTCTAAAAAGAAGTACTGTGTCTTTGTCTCTTGGTGCACAACGCTGTATTTGCTATATCAAAGCTACAATCTTGTTTTGTCCAGTTCGACAAGTATAATCACTCAGCAATTCGCTCCATTCATTATTATTTTCTCAATCTTTAAATCACGTTTTTACAACGGCTCAGACCCAAAAAAAAAAAAAAAAAAAAAAAAAATTTAGTGTGGAGGAACGGGAACCCACTGGTACACACAGATACTCAACAACCTCAAACAACTGTAGAAAGAATCATCTTCCTTTGGGCCTAATTCAGCTACCGTGGGCCCTTCTCACCTTGCATCATTCTTATTTCTTCACAAAAATGCCAAGTAGCACAAAGGGAGTGACCTTACAGAAATCTAACTGTGTATTTTCACACTACTTCATCATCAACAGCCCAATGTATAAGCATCTCAAAAACACAGCAAGGTGTAACAAGATCTATTTTTAACAAACTCATGCCGACAAGCATTAGCTGTATCCTGTGATTCTCCTCTGTCCTTTATTAACCAAGTCCTATGCCAGTTATTCCATCATTTTACCTGGATCAGTATCCAGGCTTATTACCTTGGTTACCTGGCCTACAATGCTGGCACTCATCCAGGTTTCTACTATCTTCCTGGTATGCCAAGACTTTTATAAATCAACAGTGAGAGTCCAACATTAAGTCCTTTGTCAGCTTTTTTTGGATTAAACTAGCTGTAGACTTTAAAATAGCTAAACTGAGAACTGGACTTCCATCTATGTACCCATTGTCCCGGGCCATATGCCTCTGGAGAGGCAATACCATTTTCATTTCCCGTTATTCTGCATTTTAAACAAAACATACCCTTCCTACACCAACCTTCAAGCTGCTCCCAAGTAGGAAAATAAAATACAAACAACAATATGAGCTCTTCCTTTCTCACCCAAACATTTTAGTCTGTATAAGCAAAGATACCTGAACAGAAAGTCTTACCAGTGCATGAAAGAAAACAACTGCAACATGGATATTCTCCCCACTGCAGGCTTGGTTTATTCCTTTTATACACATATGATCTCAACACAGGCCAATAAAAATGTTAACTGGGCAAACAGAAGCAGGGGCTGCTTTAATTTGTTTGTGGAACTAAGAAAAACCAGAATTGTTTCTGATCAGGGAATATGTATGCCAAAACTCAGATAGAAGAATTTGTTTAAAATATGTATAATAAAGTGTAAGAGAGCAATAGGCTATTAGTTTTCAATCTGAATTACTGGAGGTACCATAAATAACGATGCAGAAAATTCATCTCCCTTTCTCTGTGATGTTCAGCTTATCTGAGAAATAAAGGTTCAAATGGATTGGCTTTGGTATCCAAAGTAGCCTATCTTTTGTGCTGGCAAGCATCCATATTTTAAAAATAAGGAAAGAAAGATCTCAGAACAAATACTGATTGATCACTCTGTCAAGCTGATGCTGAACCAATTATCTACTTGGTCTCAGAAACACGCACATTGAAAAGCTCTGCTTCTGAGGGTCCTCTTGGATATTTATTTTGCAGATAACCAGGAGTTCTGTTTTATGCGTGAGTGGGTTTAGTAGCTGGGGACTGGGATATGGGGTGAGGGAAGAGAGGGGAGAAGAAGGGAGGTGTCATGCCTATAAAAAGAGCAATTGAAGATCAGACTAAAGCTCATTTAAAGACTTCCAGTAAGAAACTGTGACCAAGGTATTAAAACACACTAAAGAAGCAGCTTCATCTTGAACTTTGGGAGCAGCTGTGCTCTCATTCGCCTTCCCCCAACACAGGAAACAGACCCAGAAACAAAAATAAGACAGGAATGCTCCTGTGCAAGCTAATGTTGTTGGCTTCTTAAACATCCACTACTCCTGTGCCAAAACAAATGAAACCTAGGAGGATTTAACACTTCAAAGGATAGTGGGAGACTGCTTTAAACATAGATTTTTCTAACAGAGCCAGATATTCTTTCATTTTGTAAACAAGCTGGAAAAATGTTATCATGAGTGCATGTCAAGACAGATTTCATTTATATTCCTGTACTACTTATGCACAAATACACTATTGCATATTACACTCTTACCTATTTAGACTGCAATTAATGCTATAGCAATGTTATCTCTCATCAGGAAAAAAAATGCAGCATTTGAATCTTCCAATACCATCCAAAGCATTCTATTAGAATATGCCGTTTGAAAGCTTAACACTACGGAGAACTGTTTGACAAAGAACTTCTGTCCTTATTAAGCAATGATACATAATTATATGCTCAAGGAGAATGTGAATAACATCTTGCCAAAGGAATGTACAGCCACATATGCTAGTCATGGTATTCCCAACTACAAATTATAGTTATGCTTCCACTTGTGTTATTAAGAACGTGGCCTTTGTTCAGTGTACTTCATTTTCTGAACAAAGGTAAAGAGAAGGGAAGTGAGTGGTAGGCTAAGCTCTCTAACTTAAAAAAAAATAAAACTTTATTTAATCTGATGAGTACAAACACGGTGGGTTGACCCTGGCTGGACACCAGGTGCCCACCAAAGCCATTCTATTGCTCCCCTGCTCAGCTGGACAGGGGAGAGAAAATACAACTAAAGGCTTGTGGGTTGAGATAAGGACAGGGAGAGATCACTCACCAATTACTGTCATGGGCAAAACAGATTCAATTTGGGGAAAATGAATATATTTATTACCAATCAAATCAGAATAGGGTAACGAGAAATAAACCCAATTCTTAAAACACCTTCACCCCACCCCTCTCTTCTTCCCAATTTCTTCTTCCCAACTTCACTCCCAATTTTCTCTATGTCCTCTCCCCCAGAGGCAGAGGGGGTTGGGGAATGGAGGTTGCAGTCAGTCCATCACACATTATCTCTGCCGCTCCTTCTTCCTCAGGGGGAGGGCTCCTCACACTCTTCCCGGGCTCCAGCCTGGGGTCCCTCCCACAGCTGCAGTTCCTCATTAATTGCTCCACCGTGGGTCCCTTACACGGGGTGCAGTCCTTCAGGCACAGACTGCTTCAATGTAGGACCCCCACGGGGTCACAAGTCCTGCCAGCAAACCTGCTCCAGCGTGGGCTCCTCTCTCCATAGGTCCACAGGTCCTGCCAGGAGCCTGCTCCAGCATGGGCTTCCCATGGGGTCACAGCCTCCTTCAGGCACATCCACCTGCTCCAGCGTGGGGTGCTCCATGTGCTGCAGGTGTATCTCTGCTCCACCATCACTCTCCATGGCTGCAGGGGCACAGCTGCCTCACCATGGGCTGCACCACAGGCTGCAGGGGAACCTCTGCTCTGGCGCCTGGAGCACATCCTCCCCTCCTGCGCTGACCTTGCTGTCTGCAGTGTTGTTTCTTCTACATATTGTCACTCCTCACTTTGGTTGCAGTTGCTGTTGAGCAGCAACTTTTTTTCCTTAATAAATATGTTATCACAGAGGCTCTGCCACCATTGCTGATGGGCTCAGCCTTGGCTAGCGGCAGGGGTGTTCTTAGAGCAAATTGGTCCTGCTGTTGGACACGGGAAAAGCTTCTAGTAGCTTCTCACAGAAGCCACACCCCTGTAGCCCCCCCACTACCAAAACCTTGCCATGCAAACCCAATACAGTAAACAATCTCAGGGGCTTGCTCTGCTTCACTCACCAAAACAACTCATGTTTTCAACACTTAATTTAATATTTTGCAGGCTAATGGAAACTTTACATAATATATTCTCCCTCATAAAGCTAAAATGTCAACACAGATGGGATTGAGATCTTGATATGGAGAGAAAGGAAATGTTACCTTTTCAAAATCTTCAGCCTAACAAACATGATGTGGAGGATAGGATGAACACTAAGAAGAAGAAAAAAAGGAGGGGAAAATAATCTTACTTATTTTAGAAGAGTATCTGTATTTCTTTCTGAACACATCACCCCCAGCCATACCTCTCTAAACAGCACTTACTGTTTGATTAAAATAGTTTCTTGGTCTCTCCTCATCCTGCTAGTGTCCTCCTTGTGGTAGGACATGAAAAACAGATTGAAAAACAGCAGCTGATGCAATTGTTAACAGTTACATTTCTCTCTCACTTAAAACCTAGCAAGTATTGTCAGATTGGGGGTTTTTTGGAAAAAAAATTTTTTTTGATCTTTTCTTTGTGCATTGAGAGTTCAGGGCCACGCAGCACTTGCGCCTGCAGCACCTGTTGATAATTCCTCAGAGAAATGGAGGAATTATTGGAGGTGAAGGGAGGCTTTCAAGTTTTAACCATTCCATCCATGGATCACATCCCATACAACCACAAAGTGTGGTCACTTAAAGCACCATTTCTTCACTGCTATACCTAGAAAGAGGGAAATAACTTCCTGTGGACGTAGCATTTCGAAAAGGGTGCAAACTAATGTAAATTACTTCTCGTTTTTAAGGGATTTTGTTCTAGATGCAGATAATTAAATCTGAGCATGATGAGAAAACAAAAGCAAGCACTGGTCACACCCTGGCTGTGTCAGTCCAGGAAAGATCATCATCACAGATGATGAGCTTTATCCTGGACAACGAGTTTTTCTCGAGCTCTCTTCCAGTTACCCGTACAATCTCTTGTCTCCAGAATACAAGTTTTGCAATTTTTTTGCAGGAAGACCTGCATGCTTTCAGAATGCACTGCTTGTTATACTTGAAAGCGAACAAAAATAGCCGCTCAATTGTACCCTATATTGCCATTTCACAAACCCTTTTTCCCTGTTCTGCATAAATTCATATGTGTATGTCTATTACATTTTCCGTAATCACTGCTAAGAATAAGCACCTCACTACTAGATTAATGTTTTATAATCCAATGTAACGCCATTCAAACAACTTGAAAGAAGTTGGCTGTCCCCTCTGGCTTACAGCAAGGGGACAGGTAAATAGACCAAGTTTTAAACAGATTACAACTGAACTCAAAAAAAACCAAACCAAAAACCAAACAACAAAACAAACCCAAACATGGCAGCACCTCTAGCAGAATAGCCCAATCTACACAGACAGTACTAGGCTATCACACTGGTTTTTACACTGACATCATTACTGGAGCATAAGTCTTCTTAAGCCTGGAAAACAATATAGAGAACAGACCGTAACGAACTCTTTGACTTGACCGCCAGGAGTGGATGTTCCAAAATGCCTGAACTGTCAATTCCCCACACTCAAAGCAGGCTTTCTATCAAGTCCTGGTCTAAAGGAAGGCCTGGATATTTTTTTATTTTCTTCCATGTTTTCCATGGTTATAGGACATATGTTCAGTATATTTATAAGAGACTAAGCTATACAGATATAGTAACAAAATTAACAGGAATTTCACAGCTAAAGGACCAACCCAGATGAGAACCACACCGCAACTAATTTCAAAAAATGTACGTACTGATTGAGGTGGGCATTTTGTTATACAAAAGCTGTATTTGGAAATGCCAGCTGGGCCATAATACAAAACAAAATAAAAATGTAAAGAAAATCCACATTCCTATTGTGGGTTAGGGTGAAAATGTGGTCTACAAACCACGTGTTGCATATCACACACCAACATTTCAAAGGAATTTATACATGTTTTTGTACATAGCTTAGCAACAAAGTCTTCATCCAAGTGTTAGAGAAATTAACTACGTAAGAACTCTTAATTATCATTATAAATCTTCTGGTTGCTTGGAAAGCAACAAACTTATCTGATGATTCTTCACTTCAACACAGCAATGGATTATTCCACAGACATTTAGAACTGTGTTACATTTCTGTAACAACATACAACATGACAAATACTGTACGCCATTAGATGTCAAAACATCGTATTGTAAAGAGAAGGCTTTAAACTTACAACTTATAAAGCTGCTTCATACCTCTAGCATGTGGTATATGCTCATTTCATCCATCTAAAAATATCAATTTGTAAAAGTCTAACATGGCTAGATGGGCTTAAAATAGTTCACTGACGGATTTATAACTTGATCTGCATTTCACAATTGCAATCACAAGCATATTTTAAAAAGAGTAAGTTCATACCCCTTCTGCAAATAGGCATTTGCAACAGCCTCTGAATTAAGTTCATACCAGACTGCAGCCCACATAACGAATAAATATGTTGTTCTATAAGCAGCAGAACTGAAGAATCTGGTTTTTTACACTTTCATACCCAGTATCTGCTGAAGAGCCTCACTTCTGCTATAACCCAGACGATGATGCCACGGACTGTCTGGCCAGTCAGTATGCACATATTCAACTGCTGAGTTGGTCACTGCCCCACCAAGTGAATAGAGAGCTGCACTCTTCCTACCTTGGGAGGGAGAGGCATGATTTTGGTCTCCTTCATCTCCTCAGACACTAATTTTCACAAAAATCTGTGTTTAAGTGCATTAACACTCTGTTGAACATGGCTGATGTTGTTTAACAGAGCCAAGTGTTCCGTCATGGGAGGGGCGGACAGAACAGCGACAATACCAACCGCACTAACTTTTTTTCTTAGGAAAACTTAATTAACGCTTAAACAGGTGATGCATACCAACTCAAGTTTCCCAAGCTCATTTGTACTGCCCAAGGAAAGCTTCTGAACTGACCTACCATTTAGTTTTCACCGTACAAACTCTGACTTCTGCGGGTAAGTGCTGAAATCTGGCAGAAGTCACTCTTGCCATACCTGTCAACATGCCCAGGGCACACAAATTTAATTATTTCAGTTTCTTTTTCCTCTCAACCTTTTCATACTCTTACATTCAAGCAGTCCGAGTTAAGACCCAGTGAAATGGCTATACTTGTCAGCTGAGCAAAACACCTAAATAATGTAACGTTTTACACCAGCATAGCCAGTCAGGCCATTTCACGAGGGAAAAGCACGTTGCTTTACACGTGCTTTCTCACTGAGGGGTAAGAAATGGTCATTGCCTTTAGACTTCATCTTTGGCTATTCAGTTTCTACCCGTGGTTAACTGGGTACTGGTTGTGTGGAAATAGTAAATCCAAACCAGTGGGCAAGAAACAAGTTTCAGAAAAGTCCATACTAGTATTCCACTCTAAACAGCTCTACTTTTAATAGACAATTGGATTTTTCATTTAAAGGCAGTAATACTGAGATTTTAATCAATGCTTAAATAGGATGAATACATAAAAGGATGAGTTATTTTAACTGAATATTATGTTGTGCTGGTGACTCTAATATGCCTGTTCCTCAATCTACTGTAATTTTGTAGTTACAAAAGTATACAGTAAATGAAGCTCTAGATGATGATATTTAGCCATCTTGAAATTTCCTTTATGTTCTGCCAACTTCAATTCTGATTTGGACTAGAGTGGTAACTGGTAAACAATAATATGGCATGTACTCGTTAGCAGAAAAACAAACAATATATTTTTAAAAACACAATAAACCAGATAAATTTTCATCTCACACAAGAAGAATTTAGCCTCTAGCCAATGTACTCTCTTTATTCTCTTGTTGCTGATTGCACAAATGGCAGAAAAATATTCTGTTACACAGTAGGCCTTTAGCTATAAGGTCTTCCATTTAGCTATTGCTATTTCTTCTCTCCCTCTTTTCCCCCTTTTTAAGAGATACCATCAGTGTGAAATCTGCTCAATTTCAAACAAGTGACATAGAATAGTTTTACAGGGTAAATCAGTCCCAATTCTTAGCTTGTTTTTATGGATTTGAAAATGCATTTCACATTCATTTTACTATTTAAAAAGTATCCTTACTATTGGCTGAAACATCCAACAGACTGGATAGGAAAAAGTGACCTTGGAGGACTGCAATAAAACTGACTGTGCCAATAGTGTCTCAAATATGCAAAATAAACAAAAAGGTAAGGAAAAAAATATAATTACATAGGTTTCTTTTTTATAGTAACCTCAGCTATCACTTTTCAAAATATTTTAGCTGCTGTACAACTCCAAGATTGAAGGTGTAGTTTTAAATATGTATATGTAGTAAAAGATTAAAAAAATAAAATATTGTTTTAAAGCTTCCGTTCCTTTTAGCTTCTAATTAATAGTATCTTTGTTATTTTAGGAGCCTCCTGGGTATTTAGAGGGCCAAACTGCAATAAAACCAAGGTATATAAATGAAACCTATTAAGGTCGTCTTAGTCAATAAAAACTAATTGCATCAAACAATAGCCACAGCCGCAGGTCAGCTATCACTGGTGAGCAGCAGAGGAGGTCACCTAGCTCAGCCCATACCACGCAGAGAAGGATGCTCCCCCACCTCCAAAGCATGACACCTCCGACCCTGCTCTCCCACAGGGTGCACCCCAGACTCTTCACTCACCAACAGGAACCCATTTGACAGTGATATTTCAACAGCCATACGGCTGTGCCATGCACATTTGGCCTTGCTGACTCATATTGATGCTGTTAACCTCCTTTGTGGCTTCCCAAACCATCTCCTGACAGATGCATTTTGCCACAGCAAACACCCATGGTAAAGTCTTCTTTCTCACACTCCTCAGGGAGAGGCACAGAGGCTCCATCAGATAGGTTACACTGTCCAGGAAGATGCTTTATTTGAGCCAGAGGAGATCTATGTGCACCAACATGCACACATACTGTACAGGCTGACCCCTGAGGAGCCAGCCATGACACAGAGAGGTGGCCACCCGTGACATGGAGAGGTAGCCACGATGCACAGCCCCTTGTGGCTTCAGAGCAATTTTGGAAAACACGGAAAACAACGTGTCTTAAGATACGAAAAATGTCTACACTGTTTCTAAAAACAGGCTGGTAAATGAAGTCTAGTGCCTACCATAGACAGAAAGCCTTTGAAAAATCCTGTGGTCAACACAAGAAGGAAAAAGCACCCCAAATATTTATAAACTGCTCAGGCTCTACCTATGCAATGTCTGGGAACTACACCAGTTCCCTTTTTCCTACCTTATGAACTAGACTGCATATTTACAACTGCTTCCTTCATCTGACTAAAGTTTCCTCTGTGAACTCCACACCTGTCTTTTCACTTTATCCTTTGAATACCACTATAATTTATTTCATTCCTCTGGTGACGGGCCTCCTTCATCTCAGAAGAGGAGCATTTATTTCTCTAAGCACTACAACAGGAGAAACTAACTGTGGCTAGACAATGTTTGGAATATGCATTTTTTGCTTTTAGTTGCAGAATGAGTCTGCATTGCTAGTGGATATAAAATTCAGACTGGAGATAGAGATACAGAGATTACTTGAAAGAAACTTTCAAAGCACAATTTTACATAGGTATGTCTCATGAGCAATTAACAGAGTTGCTAACTTTCTCATTACTAAATGCCATGTTATTTACATAGAAGCCTCACAGGCTCGTTCTTCCTTAAGAGTGTTGCGGGCAGCAGTCACACATCCCTTCACCCACACTTCACTGGGAGGGGACAGGAGGTACATGAAATAAGACAACACACGAACAACAAAGACAAACCAGAAGGCTCAGGAACTAGTTCCTCACTGCTGTTTGAAAGCTTTTACTTACTGGCTTTTGTATTTAAAATCTACAAAGCAGAAGTAAGATGGATTTTAAAACTTTTCCACTCCAGACAGGAAATTCTTGGAGATTATAAACTAGCAATTAAGGCCAAGTCCTAAACATACACACACCAAACTTTCTGCATGCAAGTACTGCTGTTTACTTCCATTAAACTATCGTGCATGCAATTAAGCACAGGCATAAATATTGAATACCCATGGCCATATCCTATATAAAAGGAAATGGCTGGCCTACAATAAAGACATATATTCCACAAAAATATTCTCTGGGTCTATAAATACATTTGGAAGAGAAGTTTCTCTTTTTTCTTTTTTTTTTTCCCCCTTTATTTTTTTAAAAGTCAAACTCTTTAAGATTCAACTTAAACATACTCATCAAAACACAGCTAACAGCACTTTGGTTTTAATGTTTAAGAACCATAAGGCTAGATATTAAGGGGGGAAATGGCTTCACTAAGTTTACTACTACACTGAGCTAAGTTCAAGGAGGAAAGTGATATTTGTAACCCGCAAAAAGGTCAGCTCTAAACACAGCTCCTTTTTAGATCAGTGTCAACCTGTACAGTACTGGCAATCATACAACACCTGAAACAGTCTGCGAACTGTTACAGAAACAACTGGAATAAAGGCGTACATGGTCTATGTAAGGAAGCATGATGGAGAACATCAAAATTCTGACCTAATTTTCATCTTGTAATCATCAGGCATAATCAACTCCTTTATATAAATGCTCTTTTTATAAACAGCATTCTAATAAAAATCCTTGCAACTATAATGACAAAACTACTTTTTGTAAAGTAAGAAAAATAAATGTACTGGATTAAGCATATCTTTCCAGCAGCCAAACAACTGGATATGATCTAAAGATGCAGTGCTTCAAAAAAAATGAGGCAATTCTTTGATTTAAAAGACTTGAAAACACTAATATGTCATTTCCCTTCTCCCCAAACATACAGGTAAGTGTACCAGAAGAACCACGAATAGCAGCTGTTCTTAGAGAATGTTTTTCATGAAAAGTTCACTTTACCTCCCACACACATCAAGTTGACAAGTGAGAATCAATTCAAAATGTAAGCACCTATGTCCTAAAACAACCCTCAGTGCTCAGTTAACAAGTCTGTCATCTGCTTAATTTTAGTTTGGTGAGGGATGTTGAAGGGTTTTTTTGCTTTGGTTTACTTTCATTTGTTTGTTTTCTTAAAGATTCATCAACATGACAAGTTGTAGCCATTTATTAACACAGAACCAATTTCCTCTTTCAGAAAGGCCAATTCCCCATTAAAGGTTGAAAATGGTGCTGTGTAAATGCTTACCTTTCAAGAGATCACCCCCTTTTTCAGCTACTGTTTTGCTACCAGCTTCAAGCAGACCTACCACTGATAAAAACACCCGAGAGAAGCTCAAACCTGGGGAAAGCTGGCATGCATCCATTTCTCTCCAATAACACCACACCATATCAGCACTGCTCCTCTTGCTCTTGCTCCCTCCCCCCCTCAAAGAAACATAAAATCTAATAAGTGAAGCAAGATCTGCAGGATCAAAACACTATTTATTTCTCACCAGTGCGATGGATGTGCCATACACTAACACCTCACTAAACGTCACTCTTCACAGGAAGCAGACTAGCCTAGAATAGGCTTTGAAACTATCGGGTTCAAAAACTGTGAAACCAATCGTGAGAGAAACCTTTTTGAAACAGCAATTGCGAAAGACCAACAGAAATCTGTCAGTTGGGTGAGGTGTTCCTCCTGCAAGGACCAAATTATATGCCTTTTCTTTAGTTTATTATTATTTAACTATGAAAGGTCCTTTGAAACAGTAGCTTGCTGATATACTTCAAACTGTCTGTATGTTTTCACTTATTCTGGGAAGGTGGGGTTTCTCCCTAATTTGAACAGAGACCCATAAAGATTCAAAGTTAGATGCTGGTACAACTACGTCAATGCTCACATTACCCATTGATCAGCTATGGCTGAAGAAATAAATGAAGTACTAAAATGGCCTCTTCCCATCACAAGCTGCATGCTCCTCTGACAGGGCTCTCTACTGTTCACTTTTACATTTTTACTGCATCAGCCAGATTCACAACTAAGACTTCTATGAAATTTTACGAAACAACAACTAATAAGTACTAATTAACAATTCTAAATAAAGTAATTCAGGCACACATTCTCAACCTGAACAAAAAGAGAAGAAATGAGAAGGAAGTCTAAGCTACTATTTTACAGGTCCTAAACTCCTCTGTAGACAGGAACAGCTCAACACATTTTGTTCTTCACATAACAATTATTTTAATAAATATCTTCCACTAAACTCTCCTCAACCAGCTTGCCGATATTTCTAAGCTACTGAGAAAAAAAAAAAGGCAAACCAACCTCCAAGCCCGTGCAATTTACATACAATTTGATGCTACTCATTTCTAGATATTCATACACATAATTAATATGTAAATCTGCTCAATTTTGAGGAGCATTTGGGGTTTTTTGCATTAGGTCACTATACCTCATAGTCTTGCTTCTTTAAGGTTTTTGTTGGTTTAAAAAGAATGACGTTCCCAGTTCCTACTATTTCAACCACAAAACATACTTTCATGTTTCTAAAGTATGAAATATTTGTAATAAATACTAAATCAAACCACCACTAACTACAATAATAGTACATCTTCGCACTACATCAAACGTTACATTAAATAAAACTAAACACATATGGGAAACAAACTTGCTACCAATTTACAGTAAAGACCCCCTAATTTCAATACAAACCACACACCACCTTGACGAGAGTCACCTGTATTTTAAACATGAGGAGCTGCTTCTGAGGATCAGGACCAAATTTTGCCCTTTCAAGAAATATATAAAGATGGAAAAAAAGCCAGCTATATACAGACTAGCAGCAATCATCTGGTACAATCTTTTTCTTTAAAAAATACTACTTTATTTAACTTAGGGAAAAAGAGGAAGGTGATCTTCTGTTGTCAGAATGGTATGATGCAGCCCTGTATTAAGACTAATTACTTATCCAGGTGCTAAGCAGCCACTAATTCCTCTGATTTCAGTTGGAGTTGTACCTACCCAAAGCTTCTGAAATCCAAACCACTTATTTAGATATCTGCATTCAAAAATGTTGGCCTCTTAAAGCGCCCAGCTAGTACACATGCTAGAGGCACAAATTATTAACAACATAATCAGCATGAGCCATAGCCAGTATACAAACAGTCCTGAATGTCTGTCATAAAAGCACTGAAATAATGAGCTGCAGGTAACCTTAGTGCTTAATTCCATTTAAGTTAAACTCAACAGACTGATCTTGCCTGACAGCAACCTCAAACAACCGCTGGCTTTAGATCCACATCGCTATATGACAAAAGCAAACTTTGTTCCTAAAAATGTAGCAAAGAGAGAGATATTACCATGTGTTTATCCAAATTGCTGGTGGTCTAGCTGAGCTAGCCTACAGCTTTTCCGAAAGCGGTTTAATGCATCTCTAAACGGCGATTAAACAACAGTCACAGCTATGCAAAGAAGTTTCAAACAATTAACTGTCTTTGAAAAAAAACCTGTATAGTCTGAATTACCTTCTGCACAGCATGTGCTAGGATGGTCTTAAGACTGAAGGTAAAAGCTGTTATCTCAGTGGGACTGTCTTGTTTTTTGGTGTCATAATTATAGAATAATATTTCTGGAGGGCAACAAAATTTGTTTAGAAAACAGAAACAATAAAAAGTTGAGCCGGGTCAAGTCCCAGTGACACAGCAAGCTGCTGGAGTGACAATGTGGCATTACTGCACCACTGGGGAAAAAACAATAATGGCACACATAGCATATAGCTTTGAGAAACTCAAGAAAGCAAGCTTCAGGGAAGGAAATCACATGTATACAAACACTGATAATAAATAATAATAAACAGAAGGTCTGTTCATTACATTATGCAGAACCTGGAAGAAATCGCTATTCATCTGCCTGCCTGCTCAGTCTGTATTTTAGTGCAGGCTGCAGGAAATAATTTCCAATACTTAAAAAAAAAAAAAAAAAAAAACACATGCAGGTGGATGGCTTTGTGTACCTGATTTGATCACAACACTGAAATCTAAGTGCTGGAAAACAGAATAATCAAATGAAAGACTACAAAGCAGACTAAACCCACCTCAAAATAAATGAAAAAATACATGTACACACACGCATTACATAGAAATCAGAAAGAGGGACTCGTCATCAGCTCCTTGAGCCAAAGGTTATCATCCTGAAAACAGAAATCCAATTAGCAAAAATACTTTGATTATGTGTCTTTCCCTTTGGAATAAACTAGCAAGAAGGAAGCAGTCAAATTTACTTTGTCCTTTTATAGGCAATTCTTGAGGAAAGTATCACAATGGTCATAAATTTCAGTATTACTAAAAACGTCATATTCTAATTACAAAGTGCTGTTAATATTTACTCTTATGCACACACACAAAAAGGTAAAATACAGTTTATTACCTTTAAATCTAAGAGATTAACACCACGTTACTATTTATTTTTATTGGCAGTGTGCCCAAACACCCCAGATCTGCAAGACTGATAGCGAAAAGGAAAATATTTCAGGCCTCAAAGAAAGCAGATCTATGGTTGCCTGGAATGTGTAAACAGCCAGAGCCTGTTTTACTTCCCACCCCCACTCTCACCATACACACCTCCTCTACCTAACCCCTCCTAACACTAGCAAGGAGTGCTGCTCTCAAGCAGGGGAGAGAACAGAAATGTACTAACACCCAGTAACAAAATTCCTGGCATTTTGAGGTGCAAAAATTTGGATTTACTGAAATGGAATGGTACCATACAAATGCCTGGAGTCAAAAACAAAACCAGAACTGCATGAGGAAAAAAAAAAAAAAAAAAAAAGAAAAAAATGAAATAAGAATCAGTTAAGGAGGCTTGCTGTGTGACAGACCTGATAAACACAAACTAAGGGAATCCAGATGCTCCTCTCTAGGATTACTCTTTGTGCAAATAAAGATCATCCAGATCTGTGTTCTATCAGAGAATACTGATCACAGTGCTCCAAAAGAGAAGTGATATTTTAATAAAAATCTACACAATATAACAGAACTGATGTCAAAATTTAATGTTGGTATAAATTATGTGAAAACAAATATTATTACTTCCATAATGATATATACATTCACAAAGCAGCAAGTCATAAAAATAGATATCATCGCATCCTCAAGAAGTTCACAATATAATTAGATCAGTGGGTTTTGATGTCTTTAAATTTGTGGACCTATAAAGATACCTTGTACAGTGAATTTGAACAGAATGACAATAGACTTCTTTCTTTCCCCCACATATCCCTAAAAAAAAAAAAACCAAAAAAACCAGACCAGTCCATGTGTGCCCTAGCAGTTTGCAAGCCATGGTTTGAAACTACAGAATTAGAGATCTGGTAAATATTATTGCTGTTATTTACCTAGTAGCTTTAGTCTTCAAAAACAAACCAAACAAGCATGTACGAAAAGAAAGAAGAAATAGTAATTAAAACATCTGAATAAATGGCTGTGTGTGATGGCAAGCTCAGAAAACCTGAGAGAATAAAGAGAGAAAACTTGAGGGAAAAAATACATATAGTACAGTACAGAGTCAAACACTGAAAGGCAGTTTCATAATGTTGTTTACCAATAATAGGTCACACAGCTCTCGTACTTTCCCTTTCTTTTAATTGTACTTGTTTTTATGAATGCACTTGGCTAACATTCAAAAGAACACATCCATAGACTAATGAGGGTAAAATGCTGGCTCAAAGGAGACACAAGCAAATGGTCTGTCAGTAGAATATTTGCAAACAGTGGAAATCAATAATAAATTCAACCTAATCAAATGTAATGCATACAAACAGAAATTAAAAGACTGAGGCAACTGGCAAGTACATAAATGATGTTTCAGGCCACAGGGCATACTTTCTCACATAAGTTAGCACGTTAAATAGGCTGGCAAGACATTTGCTCCACTTGAGACACCAGAGAATTAACCATATGTATTTCTAAAGACAGAAATAACAATTAAGACAATACTAAAAGCATAAATAATTATATATTTATGTAAAACAACTATTTGTAGAATGTTTGAGTCATCAAATTAAAAAAGTTTGAGTCAGAAAATTTATTTTTAAGGTTAGAAAAATAAACTTAATGCTCCTTCCATGTAATTTTCCTTATCCACTGCTGACAAACACAGAGGAACCACCCCAGAGAAAAACAGTAAACTAAAATAAAACACATACAACATATCACCAGTACACAGACATACCCATTCTAGGGGTTTTTTGCATTAAAGAGCAGTGAAACCTTCCTATTTATTTCTACGGTCAGCACCCAACGTGAAGGACGAAGTGTTGCATTATGCACTGTCAGGCTTCTGCCTTCTAACGGAGCCTCCCTGGTGTCAACCAAGCCAGCTGCAGGACTCGTACCTCCCGAAGGTTTTGCTTAGCTGGCATTAGCCAGTCAGCTGAGGTAGGCCTGGTGCAAAGCATTGAGAGCCAAACTGCCAAGATTCATCGCAGAACAGATTAGAGAAAGTAGAGCTCCAGCCTCTGGCCAATGTAAAATGCATGGGGTACACCTACCGCTGCATGGGAAAGCTGGCCCGTGGTCTCAACAGAGGGTACGGCATTTGCAAACCCTATGCAAAAGACAAGCATCAGATGCTGGACCTGACACATGTTGGGGTTCTTATACAATAGGCCACAGGTGGAAGAATAGTTTTGAGACTACACATGATTTGGACAGGCAATGACAAGAGCGTCCTGCCACTGCTTGCCAGTCGCTTCATGGGTGGCTGCTGCTAGAGTTTCTTACATCTGTTGCTGTATGTGGGCTGGCCTGAAAAACTAATGGCACTTCACTGAAAAAAGTCATAGGTTCCAAACATGCATCCATGCTGGTCACTTCTCAGTGTATGTGTTTGCAACCTCAAATTGCTAAGTCTTCCACTTCATACTGCAAAATATTTAGCCTAAGTAAATTTCAACATCGCCAACATAGCTCCTGCACATTTTAAAGAAACTGGGCTCCAAATCCTGACTTCATGTTTGTCAGCTACAGAAACTTCAAAGAACATACAGTTCTCGATCCTTGGTGAAGTAAG
>NW_010123317.1:0-213 GCF_000699245.1 Pterocles gutturalis
CCCGAGCGATTAGATAGAGCGGTGGCTGCAAAGCAAGGGCTCCCAGCGCCCTGGGGACAGATAGGGCTGAGGATTGATTCCAGGAGCATCGAGGCTGAGAGCAGTTTGATAAGAAAACAAAACAGTGGATCAATTAGCCTGGGAAGGGGAGGAGGCTGGGTGATAACGAGAATAAGGGAGTGGAGCCGGTAAAACTGACCCCTGTGGCTCCTA
>NW_010123317.1:363-1729 GCF_000699245.1 Pterocles gutturalis
TGGGGATGGGGACAATGGGATGATGGGGATGGGGATGATGAGGATGGGGACGATGGGGATGATGGGGATGATGAGGACGGGGATGGAGATGATGGGGACAATGGGGATGATCGGGATGATGGGGATGATAGGGATGGGAATGGGGACGATGGGGATGATGGGGACGATGGGTATGCGGATGGGGTTGATGGGGATGATGGAGGTGATGGGGATGATGGGGACGATGGGGACGATGGGGATGGGGATGATGGGGATGGGAGGCGAATGGTCCCAGCTGGATTCTCCAAGGGCTGTGGGGACCTGGAGCACCGTCCTGAGTTTAATGGACTATTTCAGCTTGACATTACTGTGGGTAAACTCTCAACCTGGCCTCAAGATGAGTTCACTGCTGGCTGTGGCCAGCGCTAGCCCTGCACATCTCATCGCAGGGTGCGGCGAAGCATCTCCAGCAGCGAGTTCTTCATTTCAGAGAATTTATCTTTTTTTTTTTTTTTTTTTTTTTTTCAAGCGGGGTTTGGTCTGGGACACACCGTCGCACACCTGGAGCAAGTTTATTCTCTGGAAAGGCGGTTAGACCTGGGTAACAGACCCGAGCCCCGTCCCAGATGCTCTGGGAGCTCTCAGATACGGGCGCCAGACGAGCAGGCAATTAAGGAACTCAACGGAGCCTTGAAATAATTAGACCAAGGAACGCAGCTCCGGCGGATGAGTTTAGTGAAGAAATGGGAGTGTTGGAGAGACGGAGATGAGACGAGTGATCAGGTCTCGGCACAATTATCTAGAGAAAGTCTGCCCCAGACTGATTAGAGGAAGGGAAAAGAGCTTTCCGGGCAATTAGGTGAGGGAAATCAACTCTGGGTAGGAAGAAAATAGACCATGGAAGAGATTGGGGTGGGAGATAGGGAGTTATCTCTGCTCCCGAGTTAGACAAGAGAGCTCGACAAGGGCTTTCTGACACGGAGGCAGAGATGAGGATTAGGGGGGATTAGGGAGCGGAGGCGGGTGTGCGGCGGGTGCCCGGTGCCCGGCGCTGGCAGGGAAAGACCGGGCGCTGGGAAAGGGGATTGAACAGGAGAAACAGAGCCTGGGGATGGGAGGAATGAAATCCTGGGATTAGGGCTCACCCAATAAAACAGGGGGTCCTGGTCCTGGCGAGGCAGCGGGGAGCGGTGGGGATGGCCGTGGGTCGGAGCGGGGAAGGGAGTCGGGTGCGATTTCCAACCCGTCACGTGGCAAGAAGATGCTTCCTTAATCCCTAAAACAGGATTAATCCCTCGTGCCCGGAGATGTTAAGAGCCAGCAGGTACTTTCTGCACGAGTGACTTTAGGGCAGGGAAACCAGCAGAAAGGGAGCGTGGCCGGGGGC
>NW_010123317.1:1917-2341 GCF_000699245.1 Pterocles gutturalis
GCAGCTGCAGCTAGAAAGTGCCGAATCCTTTGGGAACGGGTGCGTTTGCTGGTTAATTAGCCTTGACTGCTGCTGGAGCAGAGTTTGCTGGTCTTTTCCTCTCTGAAGCTGGCCCTGGCTTGAATTCGCAGGGCTCTACAAGGCCAGGCTCTTTGAGCTTTTAATTTTTTTCCCCTTCCTTGCCTTTTTTTTTTTTTTTTTTTTTTTTTTTAATTCTTGCACACAAAAAAGGAAAGCGGAGGGAGGGAGCTCAGCATCACCCGAGGCACATGATGCTGACTCGGGTGCTGCTGGAAGGGGAAGCTGCGGTTTGGCTGCCGGGTTGTGTTTTGGCCTCTGGAAATGACCCTTTTGGAAAGAGAAGCGTTGTCTTGCCAAGCTCAGCTGGGGGAGTTGTGCAGCCCCCCCCCGGGAGAGGCAGCAG
>NW_010123318.1:0-14432 GCF_000699245.1 Pterocles gutturalis
TTCTGTGATTCTGTGATTCTGTGATTAAAGGAAACTAGAAGAGGTTCATAGCAGAGCAAAGAGAATGATTGTGGGGGCATGCAAAAACTTCCATATGAAAAAGGTTGTGCCAGGACTGTTCACCTTAGAAAGGAAACCAAGGAAGGACAGTATGATAAAGATATATTAAATCCTGCCCAGTGTAACACTAGTGGCTGAACATATTCAAGTAAATTGAAAAGCAGTAATTTTCAGACTGATCAAATATACACATTTTCACACAGGAGATAACTAAACCAGGGAACTCTCTGTTGCAAGGCACCAGGGAGGTCAGGCACTCCACAGGACTGCAAAAGGGCAGTATTTCTCTCTGGTAACAAGGTTCTTCAGACTTGTAATAGCTAGTGGTTTAAGATATTAGCATCTGAATTGCAATGAACAGATTAGGAATAGCTTTTGAGGGTTAGGAACCAGAGGTGCTGTCCTGCGATTTCTTAGACTTGTTTCTGCAACATCTTCCTCTGGAGGCTAAAGTGAGGTTCCTGGGGTAGCTTGGCCACCTGCCTGATGAGAATGATGCTGATGCTTGGGGTCTCAGATCACTGCCCATGCCATCCAGCTGTGCTGGGGAGCGTGGGTACACCAGGGGATGAGCCCTAAGTACTTCTAGACCCTGTGGTGCATCTCTGGGGGCTCCTCTATTTGGTCTGGTGGCCTCTACATCTGAGGTGGTCCAGCTCCAGGTCTACCAACATCGGGGTTGATACCCCCTCACTCACACCATGAACTTGCACCTTTGCACCTTTCCTGTACTACGACTCCTCACAAGCCTTATCCCTGGTCAGCTTGTGTCAGAGTGTCACTGGAAGTGCCAACACCATCGGCATACTCCGGCTGCAGGAACAACACGTGGGGATAAGTTGCCCTTGGGAGTCACTTTGTCCTGGGAGGAGGTCCAGAAAGGGCCCAGAAAGATATTAGGAGCAGTTTCGCCTCAGTGGCTTTCTTAAAAAAGGCCAAGGTTATTCTTCTATTCAGTCTGTAGGTAACACTGTGCTTGTATGCATTTTCAAGAATTTAAACCATCTAGAGGGAATATGGCCAAAAGCTGACCTAAGGTCTTGGCTTTGGTATTGGTGGTGTTGGGCTCCTCATGGACAGTGTCTGAAATCCCAGAGTTGTTTCCCTGTTTAGCAAGGACTATCAGAGAAATTTCTCTTCATTCATACAGATCCTGCCGCAGATCTTTCTTCATTATACTTTTGTTATCTTGGGATGTACATTTGCTGAAGATACATTTCATCTACCCTTCAGATGAAAACCCCACTGGAGGAAAAGCTGTCTTAAATTTTATTTGAAGCTTGAAGCTTCCAAGCAACAATACAAAAGATTTCTCTATACATATTTTTGGGGCCATATTCATGCTTTAATTCCATACTTATGCAAATGAACTGGGCTTTCCCAAGGACCTTAGAAGTGGATTGAAAAACTTAGTAAAGGTTTGGATGTTGCCTGCCATCTTATTATCATAGATGACCATGTCATAGGGCTCACCATGGTTGGAAGGCAGATGAACTCTGAGGGCAGGAAAGGAAGCAAGTGCAGTTCGTTCTGTGTCTTTTTGCAGCAGAACTGTGACAGTGTCTGTGCCTGACATGATGTGGTTTAGGAGCACTTTATTTTTGTCTTCCTGCCTGCACTCCCTGACAGACAAGTTATTTATTAATTTTTAACACCAGGTGTGAATTGCCATGCTAACAGCCACACAGCTTCTTTAGTTCAAGAAGTGCACAGCAATATGCTACAGCTGGCCTGACCCTTACTTAAGAAAGGGTTGCACAGGCATATCTTAACCATTTTCCTCCACTTAGGAGGAAGTGTGTGCTTGAAAGAAATTATACTCAGATTTGAGAATCCGTCAGAGTCTTCTTCTATGGAAAATGACGGATTTTACCCCCAAACATCAACATCCCTCCTCTTTTAGGTTAGTAAGACACATAGCATTCAGGCAGATCATATCTAAACTGAATAAACAGCCCTTAATCAAGTGTAGTGGAGATGTGAGGAGCCACAGCACCAACTGCTTTGAGTTACTGATCTGATCCTATTACAAAAAGACTGAATTGCTAAAGTGGGTGCACCCATTGGTCTTTTCCACTCATAGGGCCAGGTTTAGCTATTTTTGTAAAAGGTGTATTTGGGGTCCATAAGCACAATAAAGCATAGTTTCTCAGAGAGCATCAGCTTTCTCTGTTAGATCAAAAATCCAGTGATAACATGCAGTCAGGCTAAGAGAACTGATACATGCAGGAGTTCTGGGTTTAATTCTATGAGTGATCCTCATTTTTAGCTGCAAGTGGAGAATCACACATGAAGTCAATAGGCATGTGTTCCCTTGTAACTGGCCCCGTGAGTAAGGAATACAAGGGGGCTGGTATCTGCTGACAGAGGGCAGCCTTCCCAGGCTTGTAAGAGTTAATGGAAGGAGAAAGGCTACAGCTAAGCTCTTGTAGGGAATGATTGAACACTGTACCTTATCGCTCCCAACCAACTGAAGAGAAAACGTGGGAAGACCAATCTATCTCCCTAGGCTAAAGTTAGCATTTGGGTGTACTCCCTCTGGTCCCATTAAATTCCCATTAAAAATCACTTTATTGAGACCAGGATTTCATTATCTCTTCCTCAGTAACCTAAAGCCAATGCCTCTGTGCTTCATCAGTTTCTTGAGTCCAGTTTACAACTTTTTTTCACAATTCATTTCTGTTCAATAGTCACAAAACTTTCTAGGTACCTGCCTAGGTACCTAGATTTTTGTTTATCCTTTGGAACCACAAGAAGTTCCCATGCAGAATCATAATGGAAAAATGGAAATGTCAAAAATAGTTGTAATTTATGATCTGAAAAGAAAATCAAGAATTTAAGGACAACTGACAGTTTTGCTTTGTCTTATCAATTAGATTTTGTTTCTTTTTTCCCCTACTAAAATTACATTTTAAGGCAAAGTCAATTTGAACTGGAAAACCTTTTTTTTTTCATTTCAAGCCAAAACCATCTAAACCAGGAGTTTTCCTCAAAAGGTTTTATAATTAATCTGTTGACATTTCAAGTTAAAAAATATTTCACTGAAAATTTCTGGTCAGTTGTATTACCAGTGAGTCAATGCTTAATTTCTTAGAGGTTCCCATGTTTACTTCTAACTGATGGATATTTCATGGGGTAGTAGTGCACCTTTACAATTTATTAATATGAAAAATTAATATATATCTAGCTTTTACAAAAAACAAAACAATATTTTTGAACACAAAAAACCCAGAAAAGCCATTCTAACCATAAATTGTTATGACTCTTGTTCTGCTGAATTAATCAAACTTATTTCTCCTTTCAAAAGCTGAAGAATTAGTAGCTGATAATTACACGGATTTACATACATTGTGAGTCCTTTTAAAATACGGAAAGCACACAATCTTGCAGTATCAGGGGACCTCTAAAGCAATGTAAAACTATAGCTGTGAATTATATTTTAAAAGTTTATTTATAGTTTGCAGTGTTTAAAATAAAGTTCAAAAATGCCTTTACTGTCAACTGTGGTAAGGGATTGGCAATTCTTGTGATGAGGTGCAACTCCTTCAAGCTGTTCTTTGAAAAGACATGACTGGAAGGATGGCAGCACGGCTGAAGACTTAAGCTGTTAAAGTTTCACTTCATAGTTATGTCGGTGGGACTGGTATGTGGTAATTTATGAGCTAAGGTATATATAGCCTCTTTTTTTCTCGTCTGGGATTTTCAAGACAGTACAGTAGATTTTATTTGCAATTACCTGCCTGCAAACCTCCTTCCCTGTATTCTGCCTTTCCCTTATCCTTCAATATATTACCCCTCTCTTTTTTGCCAACGGCCTCAGAAGGAGGCACTAATCAAATTTCACTGCAGAATTCTCCAATAACTTGTTTGTTTGCTTTGTACAAGGAGTGGGGAAATGATGAAAATTGTTAGCCAGAGGCACAATCTCTTTCTGTCTGTCTCCATCATATGGGGGAAAGAAAATTATGTGATGGCAGATCTGTTGCTGCCTAAGTCTGCACAGTGCCCCACTGAGTGTTCCGAGCTGCTCGTGGAGTTATGTGTGGGAGGCAGAAGGCCAAGCATCAGGGCAGGTATGTCTGCCACTTATGAGCTCTGAAAAGCCAGTGCTGGCATCATTCTAGTTTTACTGCCCATGCTCACATAGCATCTGAGTCAAGTGTACCGATTTGCACCAGCTGCCAGGGAAGCACCAGTGTGCAGCCTGGGGTGTGTCCTTGCTGCCTCAGGGGCTCACCTGACTCTGAACTCGGAGACTTTGTGCAATGGGAAGGAGGGAGGGAAAAGTGCTGGATGAGGAGTGGGGCTGAGAAATCAGCAGACACCAAAGTGGATTTCCTTGCCCATCTTGGGCAATTCAGCCATCCACAACTCTGGACATCACTGCTTTTCGATTTGAAGACACTCCTTCTGAAACCCTGCAGACTGAAATGTCCATCGCATCCCAGGTATGTCTCTGCTTTTGTGTTGGTTTCCAGCTTTGGACTACTGATAGAGGCAATTATTAATTTTTTTTTTTTAATATGGAAATTTCAATTACTGTTGAAAAGTAATGTGTCATTGTATTTTCTTGAGACCTTTCCCTGGTGAAAAAAAAACATGATAGGAGCTAATAGTCCTAACAGCTCTTAAACAACTCTTGATCCTTTTGAATTAATTACCAGGGGTGAAAGTGTCTGAGCTAGTCGTGAGTCCATACAAGTTGACAATTACTCTGGAAAGCATTAAGGATGAATATAATTTTAGTACAGTGCGACATTAATGTTCTCTTTCACAGTCAATGGGGACCTACAGTCAGGAAGCAAGCAGCGTCCCTATTGCCCACTGATTTTATAAATTCAATGCAGAATTTAGTATCTCCAGCCATGCGCTGAGGTGGATAGCATCTTGAAATAAAAGTTACCCCCATGGTGTTTAGGAGACTTCCTGGGTCCAATGGCATGTCCATCTGAAGTTCAAGATAGCTTCTCTGAAAATTAAGCCTATACTCTGCAAACACAAACACCTTACCACTGACTGCCAGCCTAAGGCTCTGTATTAGGCTTGTTATAAGCACCGGCCTAGGGAACCTACTCTTTCATACAGCTATTTCATCTGTACGGGTGTTGTGGTTTGACCCTGACTGGCAGCAAACACTAAAGAGATGCTCGCTCAACCTCCCCCCTCCTGGGGATGGGGGAGAGAATTAAAAGGGTAAAGGGAAAAAAGACTTGTGGGTTGGGATAACAACAATTTAATAACTAAACTACAATCCAATTGAAAATAATAATGATAATAACAGTTATCATAACAGTAATATATACAAATATACAAATGAGAGATACAGAGTAAACCCCTCACTATCCCCTGACCAAGGCTCCGCCCATTCCTGGCTAACGATCCTGGATCAGGGAGAGTCCCGAAACTGGAATCCCAGAAAAGAGGTAAGAGCCTGAATTTTTGAGAGACTGAGAGTCAACTGAGAGAGCAAGATGACCCCGAGAGAGACGGAGACAACCCAGAGAGTGAGACTTTCCAGACAGACCCTCATCTATATACTGGGCATGATGTACATGATCTGGAATATACCATTGGCCAATTTGGGTCTCAATCCTAAACCTAAGGTCAAATTCTAGACTAGTAATCGGGGCTGTGTTCCCTCCCAGCTTCTCCTGCACCTGCAGACACTGGCACAGCAGAGAAGCAGAAAGGTCCTTGACTGTCCTGGCAGCAACTATAAACACCAATACATTATCAGCTTTCTCCTCAGCACAAATCCAAAACACAGCCTCACACTAGCTGCTATGAAGAAAGTTAACTCTGTCCCAGATGAAAACAGAACAACAGGCAAGGATTAATTTTTTCCTCCAAGTGCAGTTATTGCCAGCTCCAGTTTGTCTTGCCGTGTACATATTTGACAAAACATGCTACACACTGACAGACTGTCCTACTCTGAGCCTCTCTTTAAGCTTCCCTCTATGCACACTGTCAAAACTGGGTCTTCAGGCTTGAAATTTGTGGTTTGAAATCTTCCCTGAATCTGTTTATCTCTATACTTTACGACACTAAATCTTAGCTTCCAGGTAGAAGAACAGTCATCTTTCGGTTTAGGACAGAAGATAACATCTTGTCACCAACACCCAGAGTGTGTTTCACTTCCCTTCATCTACTCCTCCCCTTCACCTCCAAACCAACAAGGGATAAAGATACATTACATATCCTGTTTGCAATTAAAGTCTATCTACTGTAGCTGGATATTGCTGTCGTGAGTCATAGAAGTCTGATATTATCTGTGGCAATGAGTTCTACAAGCTAACGATGCATTATATAAAACATTCTTCTTTAAAAAGAGTACTCTGCTGGTTTTTTGGTCCCCTGTTAGCAATGAAGTACTCTTTTTTGACCTTCACTATACAACATGATTTCATATACCTCAGTTGCATATTCTCCTTGTTTTCTCTCTAAAAGAAACAATTCTGACTTTTTACTTTGTCTTCACACATCGTAGTCTTATTGAAAGCTGCCACCTGTCTGTCTCGTGCCTTCTGCCTCTCTCCAGACCCCTGATTTAAATTGTTCTCTGTGGAAACCTTGAATGTCTGGGCTGCACTAATGAAGTACCCCAGCTTCAGGAGTGGATGATCCCACTTTGTCAACAGCCACTCCTCGTTAAGGTGATGTGAAGAAATGCCAGGAAAGCATCTCTAACATTTCGATTTAGGACAAGGATCCAGGCTCACAGACATTTTCAATCATTAATTTGAGAAGAAAACGTGGTTCTGTCCCAAGTCAGCTAAAAACCCCGGTGACAATGAGTACAATACAGAATAGATGTTTCCTTATAGTTAAGCTCCCTATCACTCTGGAAGAGATGTATTGCCTTCTCTTCGTGATAAGTATTCCGGGAACAGCCAGACAAATTATCAAGAAATCAAAATTGAGACTTTTGGTGTCCTAACCTCCATTGGTGGTATAAAGTCAGTGAAAGAGCCATAAAAACCTACTCCAGGCCTGTTGCTTAAATGAACTGCCTAATGTGATGTAGAGAGCTCATCTCAGGCCTGATCCTATCCACACTGAAAGCAATGACTCTTTTCCACTGGCTTCACTGAGAGCTAAGCTGGCTGCCAAAACAGAAATTGATCATTCTGTTCAATGACACTGTAGTAAGGAAACCTCACAAGCCCACTTTGCGTTGACTGTGGGCTCTACAACATCATTTTGACAGTTTTGATTGAAAAGAAGCAGTTAAAAATGCTCTGTGAAGAAAAACTGTGATGCAGGGCTCGGTACCTCCCTGACAGTTTGCAACTCATTGCGAGAATGTGTCTCTGTGCTCAGCTGAGAAACAGCTATTTCTGAGGAAAATATTCACTTCCATTCAATAGAAGAATATAAACTCTGCTACAGGGACATCTGTGTGATTCAGACTATGCCTCCAGAGTATAGAGACTGTATATGTAAGTACCCTTTGCTAATTAATACTGCACAATCACCCCACTAATTACTGCACAATAGAAGAGCTCTCCTACTATTTTCCAAAGTAATACAGAATTTGGAAAAATGTAGCCATGAATATCTAAGGAACAATAGAGACCCCTCAATGGGGCATGCTGAAGCCAGAGACACCGAAAATGCCTCTCAGTTACAAAGCCAAAGATACGTGCAGCACGCTCCCCTCCCGGTATAACCTCACAGCTAAAGAATGCAAGCTTTTGAGTGACATCAGACATTTTAAGATATTTTACTCTGAATACATAATTGCTGTGTGTTTACACTGAAGGTCATCTGAGTCAACTCAGCTGATAAATGATGTCTGGTTGTGTAAAGCCAGTGACTGTTCCAAACAAATGGGCTGTGTGTCTTAACTATTGCAGGGCTTGCTGGACCATAGGCTAAGACATGTGTGAGGAGGACTGAGAAAATATATGCTGGCATGCTAAGAAGATGTAGCACATGTTAGAATAATCTGGGACTTTCTTTCCTCCCAGTGCCATCGTTACCATTGAAGAAGTGCTCACCATTATGTAGGAAGTCATGAGAAGGACAGCTTCACCTCTCAGGAGGCATAAAAGCACCCAAAAACAGTGACAACTTTTTTTTTTTTTTTAAGAAAGTGGACTGGAAGGCTGAGGATAAGAGGATCGGACCTTTGTCAGCTCGGAAGAGAAAATAATGCAAATAGCAATACCAGAATATTCATGGCCTATTGCAGTTTCTATGCTGCCTGTGAAGCCATGACTTCTTCCTAGAAAGGAGTCTTGACAGGGCTGCAGGCCTCAGCTGATCACCACTCTTAGATGGCATCAAAATCAAGGACAAGCTGGGACATTGAAGGTCCTCACATCAATGACACATGCAGTGATTTTAATGAGTAACTGTTTGCTGATGTTAATGAACAATTGATTGCCAGTGCAACTGGACAGTGTGTAGCTCCACATTTTTGATTCCTCAGTAAAACCTCTCCTCACAAATAGAAGAGGAAAACAAGTGCTGCATACAAGCACAGAACTTTCTGGGCCTGCAGGTGTATGAAAGGGAAGATTTAACCAGAGCACAGTCAGAGCTGCTGGCTGCTAACAAGAACTAAAAGCACTTTTCTAATTATCAGACAGGGCACATCTGGAAAAATAAGGAAAATGAAGGCACTTTGACAGTCCCTGAGTGGAGAAAAGAGCTAGCATTTCAGGACAGCACAGGGTTTCTTGCAATCAGTTGGAAAGGTATTTGTAAAGTCTTTCTGAAAACATGGAGAATGGGTGAAATAAAGATTGCAGCCTCTCCAGAAGGTAGATCACCTGCGTTGGATGTCCTTCCTCTCAACTGACCTTGCTGGCTACACATATGTGGAAAAGGAGCTAGAAAAATGCTCAGATGGGCTCTTTTCTACTTTCTTCCCCTCTCTTTCTGAGAGCCACCGTGGTGCAGGGAGTATGAAATGCTACATGGTTCAGACATTGAGAGACCAGAGGTACGGCTAGATACCAACTCTGCCTGAGCATCTTCCAAGAAGAAGTGTGTGTCGGACTGCACCCTGGCCCCATGGGGATGAACCTGTCCCAGCCTCGCCCTGGTGGCTGTGGGAAGGAAACCTGCCTGCTCGAGTGGAGCAACAGCCACAGAAAAATGCAGAACATGCTCATCTGCAGCCTGCTTGTGGCCTCGTTGGACACTCAGTAGGATTTGTGCCGAAAAGCAGCACCCAGCTGTGCTTCTCTGTCCTCCTGACCCCCAGCCCAGCCCTTCCCTCACATGCCCATGGCGGTTTCCAAGAAAAGGAAGCTGAGACACTGGTGACTTTTTAATGCTGACAAATGTTATCAACTGCAGGTATAATTTGCTGCTTAAAGTCATAATGGACACTTTATACACATTTTCTTGAGCCATCATCCATGAACAATGGGCTTTTCTACAGAAATGTGAGTTTAACAACCCTAAGGCTCTTCTAGCTTACCCCAACAAGCTGATGCTGATGCAGGGAATAACTTAAAAATTAACTTTTCCTCCCCATCTTAGTTTGATTCCTGCCCCAATACAGTTACTGCAGAGACCTGCGGAGTGAAGACTCAAAATGCAGCTGCATCCTGCATCTTCAGTGCCTGTAGCTCTGTCCTCAATTTCCAGAATTAACTCAAATAAATTATGCATTTTTACATGCTTAATGAAGAAAAGTCTGCACAGTGACAGTGCAGAGTCACTCAGAAGGAAAAAAAATCTGACCCTGTAGTGCTATGGATGACAGCTATTTTTGCCTTCTGGCTGATACATTGCCACCTGGGATAATTTACTAAGAGAGAAACTAATGAAATTACTGGAGTGCCAGACAAATTAGATAAAAAAAACAGAAGGAGGAAAAGGAAAATTCTTATCAACATCACACTACAGAGCAATGAAAATGTGTCCCACCTGCAAACTTCTCAAAAAACACTTCCATGGAGCTCCAGCTTCTCATTTCGCTTCAATTTGTAGTGGCAGAGAACTGGAGTTTATTGAAAGGAATTAGACATGAGTTTTAGGAAGGCAATGTGATAAATACTCTTAGGAAATTGCAGAAGGTGTGAGCATTAATATTATTTCCTCCACCCCGAAACTTGTTCCCTTTGCACATAAACCACAGCTTTTCCATTAGTCTGTGTCATCCTGGTTCTGTGTTGAACTCCTGAGTTTCTCACAGTGTTACCCAAGGTGCAGATGAGCTGGCTAAGATCCTTCTGGGTAACTGTGCCAGGTGAACGGAGGGAGCAAAGATGGCTCTGGTTAAAATTATGCTTAAATTGTTCCTTTTCCACGTGGTGACAATTATTCACAGGGAGTTACATTTGTACTTGTCAGAGAGAGCCCACACATATGGTGGACTTTTTGTGAATCAGCACTCAATACATGGTCCTTTAGGGTGAAGTGATGAGCTAGCTGTAGTTTTAGAGGAGGATATACATTCATCTCTGTGTCAGGTTGGCACGCTTTAGACATTTACACATTAATTTGATTCAAAAATATACATCTCTCATTTTTTACTGATCTTCTTTTCCTGGTCACCTTCAAAATCTGTCTTTTGCAGTCTATTTTTAATCCCCTTTTTTTCTTCCATGATGATTTCTTCTTCTCCTAAAGCAATGACTTCAATTTTCTCCTCCAAAATCATTTAAGGGATCTGGCCTTGTGGTGTTTACTCATGCACCCTCTTCAGTTTTCCTCTAAATAAATATTTTGCAAAAATGACAGCACAAAAGGGCATTGGAAGGAAATCAGAGTCCAGCACACAGGGGCAGATGTCCTCAGCCTGCTGAAAAAAAAAAACAACCTGTGCCCTTCAAGCTGAGCCTGTACCGTCAGCAAGAGCCAGTGCAACAGCAACTTTGTTGTTTAATATTCATATTCTGTGTATTTTAATGTTGGAAGGCAAATCTATTCTACCTACAATGAGAAAGCAAAGGTTTTTACTAGTTCAACCCTTGTTTTAGCC
Source organism: Pterocles gutturalis (assembly GCF_000699245.1). Lineage (NCBI taxonomy): Eukaryota > Metazoa > Chordata > Aves > Pterocliformes > Pteroclidae > Pterocles > Pterocles gutturalis. Next base: position 11,003 of record NW_010123318.1, read on the forward strand.
ACACACTCCCTCCCACCGCAGCGGTGGGAAGTGATCCTGGTCCGCCCAGTAAGCCACAGTGGGCTGAAGCAGTGGCTGACCAGTGGCAGGGAGTGTGCTCGGCCAGTCCCTGTGTTATCCCAGCCAAGGGTGGTAACTTTTCTGGTCATGCAGCAGTGTCGATCATAGGAGAGAACTTGAGCTCATATGCAGGTCTTCACAACCTGGTACTGGCGAGCCAGAAGTTAAGAATTTCTCAGATTTGATGGCTTGAAATCTATAGAACATCAAGAAAAATAAGGGGGCCTCTGATCTGGTGTCTCTCCTTCTGCTGTTTTTTTTCCACGAGGCCAATTTTCTTAAGTACTGAGTTTAAAACATGACCTTTACTATAGCTCTGACAAGATCATCACAAATAATGAGGTCTGACATTCAGGATTAGAAGAAGGAGAAGAAGCCACCATAATTTCCCATTCTGCAACATAATCTCTGGTGCTGGCAGGAGAAGGCGTTATGTAGTATGTCTGTTTGTGTCTTTGCAGTCCCAGTTGAAGACCAGGACAGAACTTGTGAAATAACCAAATAGCCACTGGGTCAGACAAGAAATTATTTAAACACATTTTTTCTGAAATATCCCCAGGAGAGTTATTCTGTTTTCACCCATGGCTTCATTTAGGAAGTAGAAGCTCTGCTGCAGGTAGCAGAGCTCCCATTATGGTCTCAGTATGTGGATGTATACAACATACAAACCCTGCTGGGAAAATATTTTGCCATGCTTTGAACACAACAGGCTGAGCATACATTAGGGATGGAAGACTTTGTGGTCATGTCATCCCCCTAGCTCCTATTCCAGATGGGACAAAGGTGTCTTTCCTTTTACCTCCCTCTATCTCTATGCTGTGTCAGTACATCTTAAGCAGAAGTGGAGACACAGTAAGGACGAGTCCACAAAGTAAAACACATTTTTCTCTTTTAAATTCCCAAAACAAGGTCGGGAAATTCTCTTTCTGTTCATAGACTTTCTGCAAGCTGGCAAAGAGGCTAAATTAACTTCATACATAATTCATTACAAATTATTCACTCTGTGCAGCACATACTGATTGTTTAGAAAATTCATTCTTTCTGTCCTAGAAATGTCACTGGCTGTAACTCATTACCTCATCATTGACAAATTCTGTTGATTGCTTGACTAGTTGCTTCAACTAATCCAGGATTACAGTTTGCAAGAATAATAATAGCCACTTCTTGCACTTTGCACATGAGGATCTCAAAACATGATTTCCAAATGCTAATTAATCCCCAGAGCACCTGGGAGGTGAAGTATTCCTATCCTTATAGCAGATTTGTAGCTCTTGAACCTTGTTGGCAGGTGGAAAGTCATTCTGCTGACTCACACAAGCTGCCAGGTCAGGTGGGTCTCGTTAACTCCAACCAGCCAAGATAAAAAGCTGAGCATTAAAAAAAAAACAAAACAAAACAAAGGGAAATCAAGTAAGAGGAGGTGGGAGGGGTGAAAGACCAGTAGGTAGTACTTTTGTTAGCTGCTGTAGCCTTAAGGAAGCGTTGATAGCCTGTTCGGTTTCAGAGTCTTCTTCTCACTGTAGTTGTTGAGGTAGCGAAATACATGACAGGGAGTTAAATGGGAATGAACGCTTTCAGGTAAACTCACCAAGTAAAATTTTTCAGGCCTGTCTTTATTTATTTTGTGGGGTATGTTTCCAAACTTGTGTATGCTAATAGTCCAGAAATTGTATGCGGTAAGTTTACTGTGTGCCTACAGCAGATCTGTGTAGCTGCAAAAAGCTGGAGTTTCTGTGTGTGCTAAGTCTTTAGTGACTATTTGTCTTGGACATCTGCATGTTTAGTATCCTGACGTTTCTTGTTCAAAGATGAAGCTATTTGACTACTGGTAGAAGAAGCTGTTTTATCATCTAAACTGATGGACATGACAGGCTGGCAAACAAGCTAGATAGCGAAGGATTTCTTTTGCTTAGTGTTGCAAGTGGAGGTAGAAGCTAACCTAACAAATGTGTACTTTCTGTGTAGATTAGGAAGATTGTCCTTGGGACTGTTGAGAAAAACTTTTTAATCATCTAAGGTCTGTTAGATTTACCCTTGAAGACAGAAACATCCTGGAAAATAATCTGGAGTAATAATTTGGAGTAGTCAGCCAAGATAGTGATTAGCACTGTCCAAAACTGACCTAATTTTAATCTAATTATAGTACTGAAAATCACACCTCCAAGTGTTGGGACAACCTTCCTGAATTAAGACCCCCACTTACTGAGCATGTGTAGTAAATTTAAGGAACTCTGTGTTTTTAAATGAAAGTGAGAAAAGAACTAACCAACTGCAATTAAGAAGAGACAAAAAACTAACCAATTATAGTTATGAGCATGTGGCACTAACATTTTGAACTGTATAAACACAAAATGTGACTGAAACCAGGTGTGTTAGCTTGGTAGAATTAACACCTGGCACCCATGTCTGTGTAGACATGCAATAAAGGACATCTCATCTCGGCTCTGTGTGTATATTGGTTTATTGCACACCAGGCAGCAAACTCAGTGAGACAACACGAGAAATTCTAGGTAGCAGAATGGCTACAGTGGAGTTTTACAAGCTATGTACCAGAGCAAGATGATCTTTGGCTGGTATAAGGATGGGTGGGAGAAGGGTTTTTGCTGGGTGTGTGCTGCTTCCCTCTATGCTCTTTCACTCTCTCATCTATTGGGAAACTGACATATACAAGGCAAGACGAACTTACTGTCTGAAACATGGGGAGACATGGGGGTTTGGGTCTTATCTCAAAGTCTTTCACAACAACATTACATCTTCTGGTGGTTTAAATTTTGCCTGCATTTTTTGGTCTTTTAAGAGATCAAATGGTATGACAGCTAAGCACTGCTGTAAAGTGGAGCTCTGAAAGCAAAGTGTGTTGTCCTCTGCAGCAAAGGGACATGAAGCAAAAACACCAAGTAAACTGTGTTTGTTGTCAGTGGGTGTTTCCACTGAAAATAAAGAGCAGAGGCACTCAAACGTGTTATTTCTTTAAAAATAAGCAGAACTGGAGATTTAGGTGAAACAAATGTTACCAGGGTTGGACAATTTAATGTATGCTGAGGGGAGGGGAATTAAATGAGGGACTGCATGCCTGCCTCTTAAAACTGCCTTTGTCTAGAAGTGTGCAGTGTAACAGCTAGCATTTGTACTTTAATAATGTAACTACCATCTGAAGAAGTTAATCCAGATAACCCGCACACACAGACAGAATGAGAGGTGGGGTCCAGTTCATGGCTGTAAACTGCAGCCTATTGATGCTAATGTTGTTCTGGAACTCTAGTGTTCTTTGGGAAAACAGGAGGGGGGAAAAATCAACAAGAAAACCCTGAAAGCCATAAGCACTGGTGGTTCAAGGGAAAAACACTGTCTAGCAGGGGCATTTAGACAG
>NW_010123318.1:14463-17498 GCF_000699245.1 Pterocles gutturalis
GACAAACAAAAGCTTACATATTCCTGCAGGTTATACTGCAGGGGTCTATGGCATTGATGTGTGTCCTTGATTAAATAAGAGCAGTAGGGATATAGAGAACTGCTGCTTAAATTTTCAGTTAAATATTCTTGACAGCTTTCATTGGTATCAAAACAAGGACTGACTGGGTCCATATGACCTAATTCTACTCTTCTTTGCACCAGCAGACAAAGGAATCACCTTCTGGAAGTTAATGGCTTTAGACTTGTATGTAAATGAGGGGAAAATCTGATCTTAAATCTCTAGGAAGCAAAAAGTAGTGGCAGGATTTAGTGCAGACCTCTTCTACAGAGGAGGTCTGTGGGGGCTGGCAGGGAGGGATTGTGCAACTTGAGGAACTTTTGTCAGTGACATTCATTCTGTGCTTGTCCTCCCATTTCAGTGCTGGTGAGTGTGGGGATTTGAGGAGGAAGAAGGAGGCGACAGAATAGCTGTGGATGGGACTCTGAAAAGGGCTGTTCCATATCCCACAAGGGTGTGTTTGTACTGTCCCTTCCTGACAATGTTTTCCAGGCCAGGTTCCTTGACTGGTTCACCTTGGGGTGCATTTTGGGCATATGAGCAGTGGCCCAGGTGGGGAGTCAGAGGGAGCCTGGGCAGCAGTGATCTCCTCAAACTTTGGTGATAGTTCTGCATCTGTGGCTGAGATTACAAACACACAGTCCACAATATGGTGCAACAGAGCAGGTGATACTACCACCCCATTTCCCCCTTGGCACTGTAAGACTCTTCCAAACATTAGCAAGGTGGAAGGGGACTAGGATGATGGACCAAGAGCCTGCTTCTCCCATGGATGGCTCCTAAGATGAAGCAGCATGAACATGGCCGGATTTAGTTTTTTCCCAGTGGTGATGAGGAAAGAGCAACCTGAGTGGACAGGACCGGTCACTGCCTGTCCTCACCTTCAGTTCCCCAAAGCTACATGTCCCGGACTGGCTTTGCTCTGGTTTCTCTTTTCCTTTCATGTCCAGGACTTGTACCTTGGAGTCTGTTGCCTGCTCAGGTTTGTCCCTGGCTGGTGCTGCTGTGCCATTTCTGAGTGGTACTAAAGCTGCCTCCTACCTGTGGAGCTCACAGATGCATGGAGGCAGAGAAGGGGCTGGCGTCCAGGATGTGAAAACCCTTCCTTGTGTTGACCTGTACCTTTCTTAGCACCTTTTTGTCACCTGTGTGACAGTGAGCAGGGCAAGGTGAGCCCAAATACAAACCAGCGAGGCCAAACAGCTGCTTTGTGCTAAAGAACGAGACTTCAAGTCAGGGAGGATTACAGTAATTTTCCTGCTTTGAATAGGGTAGATAAAACAGTAGCACATTTGCCATGAGTATCAGATATCTGAAAAACCAAAGGGCTTCCTGGCGTATCTTTATGGGTTTCAACAAAATTAGTCTGGGATCAATAGCAGACAGGGACTTTAAAGTTTTCAGGTGAGAGCTATTAAGCGCACATCTCTTTGCCCCCTGTAGAATGGATAATGAGTTTCTGCTCTTTTGTCATCTGCAGGCCAAAGACTGTCTGGGTTTTGCATCCATCCATTCATTCTTCTCTCGGAAAAGATGTATGTGTCCTTGGGAGCCCAAGCTCCTGTGGTCTGTGTAGCTTGGGAGTGGCAGTACTAGTATAGGATAATGAGCCTGAACTGTTTCTTTTCTCTGAGTCAGAACTGGGATACCCAGGTAAGACAGGACAGAGAAGCATGTGCTACTAAGCCCTGCACTGCTGCCTCTGCTATGTGGCTTCAGGGCTACTAGAGCGGCATTTCCCATATACACTTCCATTCATTCTTAATGAGAGAAAAAAATAGTATATTCTGGCATTGCCTACATGGTATAGGATTCTATTTACCTTAATCTGTTCCTTAATTTTCTCTCTGTTTGCTGCTTCTCACTTCTTTTGTATGTTTTCTTTCTTGCTTCATTTCTTAATGAAATGTGTTTTCCCTAGTCTTCTCATTCCCTTGAATCATCAACAAAAACCTGGCATGACTTTTTTTTTAAAGACTTACTGCTAATATACTTAAAACTTTAATCAATGCTAAGTCTTGGGGAATTCCTAAGTGATTGCTAGAATGCAACTAATTATTGTGCTGTTACTTTACCGTTCAGTCATTATTCTTCTGTGTAGTCATAACTTCTGCTATCTAAATATTATCTCTCTTACGAGCACTCCCATTAGGCTGTTTTTTTTTTTCCTTGAGAAAATGTGTAATTTGCTTAATTACTTTCACTCATCTGTTTAACTCCTGTGCTACTGTCTTACCAATTTTGAGAGCACTTGGCATTTCTAACTTAAAAGTCTGAGAGGAACTTCCTAAGGAAGATGTAGGCGGCTTCAGCTTTGAGAGAGCTCACTTAACATGGGGGAAATGTTAAGCAGTCTTTTCCAAAAGGATAAAAAGCCAAAATATCAAAAGCTTTTTTTTATCAAGAGGTTCAGAAAAGGGAGGGGGGAATGTTATTTTCTGAATATTATTCATAAAAGTTGAGTGGGTGCTGGAGAGGAGTAGATATTTTGCTCTCTTCAAGCGGAAGTTAAATATTCTGTGCAGGATGTAGTCAATGGTGGCAATTCAGTTTGAAATGAAGCATACTTTTTTTCCTCATACTTTAGACTCATAGAACCATAGAACAGCTCAAGTTGGAAGGGACCTTGAAAGATCACCTGGTCCAACTATCCATGGGAAGGGGAGTCTAGATGAGATTGTTTAGCACCCTGTCCAATCACATCTTGAAAACCTCCAGTGATAGGGACTTTACCACATCCCTGGGGAGGTTGTTCCAGTGAATGATTGTTCTCAACGTAAAAAAAATGCCTTTCCTGTGCTGAGTTGAAGATTCTCCTGGTACAACTTGTACCCATTGCCCCTTGTCTTCATATGTCTCTTTGTGAAGCAAGAGCCTCCATCCTCTCTGTAGCTGCCCTTTAAGTACTGAAATATTGAGATGAGGTTCCTCTGAGCCTTCTCTAGGGAGAAAAGAAGTAACTCTGTCACTCTTTC
>NW_010123318.1:17529-30343 GCF_000699245.1 Pterocles gutturalis
GAGAAGTTTCTCCAGCCCTTTAATTATTTTTGTGGCCCTCCTTTGGACCCTCTCCAGTCTGTCTGCTTCTTTCTTGAATTGTGGGGACCAGAACTGGACACAGTACTCCAGGTGTGGCCTGACAAGTGCTGAGTAGAGTGGGATGATCATGTCTGTATTTCTGCCAGTAATGTCCCTGTGGATGCAGCCCAGGATCCGATTTGCCTTTGTTGCTGCAGTGGTGTACTGCTGAGTCATGTTCAGCTTGTCCACCAGGACCCTCAAGTCGCTTTCGGCAAGGCTGTTGCCCAGCCGCACAGGTACTAGCCTGTGCTGGGCTCTTTGGTTACGTCATTCCAGGTGCAGGACTTTGCTCTTGTCTTTGTTAAACTTCATACTGGTCTTACTAGCCCACTCTTCCACCCTACCCAGGTCTCTCTGTAAGATGGCTCACCCTTCCGTCTTGTCCACCTCTTCACCCAGCTTGGTGTCATCAGCAAACATGGTGAAGGTGCTTTCAGTCCCATCAACCAGATTATTTAAGAAGATGTTGAGCAGTGTGGGGCCCAGTATTGATCTCTGGGGGACCCCATTTGTGACAGGCTACCAGCTTGAGTAAAAACCATTGATCACCACCCTCAGAGTGCAACCTGTTAGCCAGTTTCCTGCCCATCTCACAGACCAGCCATCCAATCTGTACCTTGCCAGTTTGTCCAGGAGAAGGCTGTGGGAAAGTATCAAATGATTTGCTGAAGTCCAGGTAAACAACATCTACTGCTTTCCCCATGTTGACAGAAGATGTTATGTTGTAGAAAGTGATTGGGTTAGTATGGGATGATTTGCTCTTGATATATCTGTGTTGGCTTTTCCCAATCACCTGCTTCATTTGGTTAGTAATAGTTTCTAGGAGGACTTGTTCCATTACTTTCCCAGGGACTGAAGTAAGACTAACGGGCCTGCAGTTTTCTGGGCCCTTCTTGTAGATGGGTATGGCATTTGCTCTCCTCCAGTCACCAGGGACATCCCCTGATCTCCACAACTTTTCAAATATTATAGACCATAGCCTTGCCACAACATCAGCCACTTCTCTTAACACCCTGGGGTGAATTCCCTCTGAGCCCATAGATTGACGTGAGTTGAGCCCTTGCAAGAGACCACAGACCAGCCTTTTCTCCACTACTGGTGGGTCGACGCATGCGTTGTTACAGCTACTTGACGTTGTGATCTGGGGTCCAGCTATGCCAGTAAAGACAGAAGCAAAGAAGGTATTGAGACTTCTGCCTTGTCAGCATTGTTAATGAGTAGTTTCCCTGCCTTGTTTAGCAATGGGCCTATGTCTTCCCTGTGCTTCTGCTTATCACCCACATATCTGAAGATCCCTTTCTTGTTGTGCATGGCATCTTTGGCCAATTTCAGTTCTAGCTGAGCCTTATCCTTCCTGACTAGGAAACTATTCTAATTTTTAAAGCAGTTCCATTAAAAATGTATGTAGCTTTATCAATTGTAATGTGTTACCTTGTGTTTTGCAATTCCAGATATTCTGTAGAATATGCTTTTTTTTTTTTTCTTTGTAATAACCTTGGCTTTTTCCTATTTGCAATGAAGTGGTATGTGCTTAGACACTGTCACAAAGAGTAGTGTCTGGTAGTTCATTATTGTTACTATTGTAATGAGTATATTAGTAAAACGAAGCTATTGCTAAGATCTGCAATACCAGCAGAAGCTTCTCTCTTTGTCTTCCAATTTCTTTAACACTAGATACTGACACATAATAATGACTTGGAGGAGTGTTCATAAAAGGTACTTTTCCCCCTAACCCGGTTAGAATGGTTCTTATGAAATTACTGCAAGCATCAGATCTTTTTCAGATCCTGTTTAATAATAGAAATCATGTAGTGTAAGAGTGTGGTTTTGTCTGTTATCAAGTCTCCGATGACCTTTTTAGGATTACTTCCACCTCCATTCTAAATTAACACACCTGATCAATAGCACAAAGCACACAATCCCCATGACTGATGCATCCCTGGTGTGTTTAGCAGTAGGGGCCGTGCCGGCTTGGCGGACCCAGGAGGTCCCCGCTCTTTTATTCCATGCAGATTCTCACCTCCCTCTCACATCCTGGTTCAGTGGTGCACGTCCATGGGTGAAGCATGCAGACTCAAGGGACAGGGTGATGTGGGAAGCTTGCTGGTTATCCTGTTTTTTTAGCACTTCTTTGCTCATTGATTCACAGAATTATATTAGTAGCAACCCTGACTGGATTTATCTCCATGCACTTGTAGGCAAGGGGGAGAAAATTGCTACTGATTATGTTTGCAGAATAAGGAGGGGGAAGACATTTCTCCTCCTGTGAGGCCTTGTGGGGCCTAATCACAAATAAGAGAAAATTGAAGTATTGATGGAATTCCTCTTCCCCCTGGCATTTTCCTATAGTGCTACAGAAAACTCTAGGTGTCTTAGTTCTTATCTGTCTATGATCTGTTGTAAAAAGTCCTTCTTTTATACATTCTCCATTGCTGCTTAATGAAGAGACAGGCATCATGAGAGCAGTTTGTAACAGATTTATTAGCCAGCCATATGCATTTAATTAATGTATAGCTCTGTATTCTACTTACAGGCAAAATAAATAAAGAACAGAAACAGACAGATGTTTTTATCTTGCCGAAAATGAAGACACACTTAATTCTCTCTGCTGATGATGTAACCCAGATTGATCTGCTGACAGAGGTTCTGTTGGTAAATTAATCTGCTGAATTATTCAGGGTGTAAAGAGCATTTGGATCAAGTTTGCCAACTTAATGGCTAACAGCCTGTTTAGGAGGGACAGAACTTCATTCATTCCTTGGCGAACTGACAGCCTCACCTGCCCTCTCCTTTACCTCCTACCAACAGTGTGTGTTCTTAGTACATGGAGAAACCTTACCCAGGAAGCCAAGGATCCAGTCGGGGTGTTCGTGCCAGGAAAACGGAGACTCTGTGTGACCTAAATGATCTTCTACCAAGGTCAGATGGAGGTTGGCAAATCAGTCCCATGTACAAGAAGCCCCACAGGGATGGCACCTCTGTTGCATTAGCATCTGCAAACAGTAACTGCAGTAATACTCTCACAGGCCTTGCGTGCTCTGACCAGATAGTCATTTAGCATCCTAACAACTTTGATCTGGTTAATACAGCTCAGCAAGGGTTTCTGCAGGAATCAGTGGCAGGATGCTTTGGAGTGTGTGAACCTAACATTAAGTAGCTACAGGTGGCCTTTTGTTATTAGAGGGGTAAAAAATGCAACTCCACATTGCTGAATCCTCCTGGAATTACACCCTCTGGGCAACATAATCCCTAAGAATGCGTTTATGTTTTCTTTGAACTCACTAATCATCCATGCTTTTCTCTGTGACCTATGTATTAAGATGTTAAAACAGAAGGGCCAGAACTCTGCAGTTACATTAATGTAAAGCCAGAACAAAACCAAAGAATGTCAGAGTTTTCAACAGTGTTAATCTAAGCAAAGAAGTGTCCCAAATTGCAGACGAAATACCATACCAGCATAACGAGCATGTCACTTTGAGAAGTGCTAAGCAGATGCTCTGTTTCTTCCCTGTCCCTCCCCAGCAAAAAGAAGGACAAGTACTAAGTAGTCAGGCCTGTCACAGCATTTTAACTTGCATAAAAACCGGTTTGTTCTAACTTCTCCCCTTTCTTTCCACCAGTCTTCTCATCCAAAAGTCAAAATTCATTTTAAACTGGAAGACTTAAGAAAGCCAGTTGCTTACTTTTCATGCAAAATATTTGTCACAGTTTGACAGTTTACAAAATGTGTATGTTTGGATGAAATTAGTTTTTCCTACAGAAAATTTGTCATGTTCAATTTTTAGTCAAATGGTTTCAGCATGCGAAACAATGAGCTATATTCAGTTATTCTGTTGGATACTACCCCTAATGAGGTTGTTCAGTGGGCTATTCAGTCAATAAGCCTCAAGTCCTTTTCTTGAGACAATAAAAAAGGAAGGAAGCATCAAACAAGTGGGATAGGAAAACTGAGATTTGACTAAGGGGAAAGGGCAAAATCAGTGGACCTGCGAATACTGTTAGGCATACTGCCACCATTAAAATATGAAAGAAAGCATATGGTGAACTGTGACATGATATTCTGTATAATCAAATAATTTAGGGAGATTTAGTAGGTTGCTTTATGACTGAAGCATGGAATAGAGCAATAATTATTAATCTGTCACTTCCATTGACTTTGACTACCTAGGACAATTGCCACTTGATCTGCTCTGCAAATCCAAACGGGTCACATTCTCACTTAAACTGTGCTAATTTATGTTGTCAGAAGCTCAAATTAATTGGTCCTAGGGATGTCCTGCCACGCCTGCTTTCCTCTGACAATGTCTCTCTCACTTACAGCTGAGAGACAGGTATGGGAACTGCAACGATGCCTCAGCTCTGCTCTGGAAACCTCTAAAGCAAAGGAAGCCTTGAATGACTAAACAAATAAAACAGTCCCCTCACCACGATGACCCATATCTATCCTAATGCTTTAAGACCTTGGATATTGTGAGAAGATGGAGGTTACCTCATTTTTTTTTAAATCAGAACAACATCTCCAGCATTACGTTGGTTGTTGGATGTGACTTCAAATACCTCACGTATACCTCTGGTTACGTCTTGTGAAGAATGGTTGTCCAAGTTATATATAAAAAGTTTTTATGCTTTTTCTCTGTCATTTCTTAGGTTTTTCTAGAATCCTTTTTGCAAATATGGCTGATTTTCACCTTATGTTACCTACAAAAAATAAGCTGATAGTCTTCCCCCCTGCTTTCTTTCCTCCCTGCCCACTCTTGCCTATTTTCTTCTCCCACTCTTTCTAGGAGCATTTATGCATGGATTTAAAGCCCTGGTATGAGATGACGTGCTTCAGTTTTGTTACTGCTTGCTCATGAATGAGCCAATAGCTGAGTAATTCAACTTTACAGGGCTGCAGTCACTCAGGGGGAGCAAAAGACTGGGTTTGAGAATTGGTATTGCCATCAAGGTGGCTTCTGAGGCACCACAGAGCTAACTGTTTTACTTGCTGCACTAAGAGCTATTGCATACAGCTTTTTTTTTTTTTTTTTTTGTTTTTTTTTAATGGAGGACTACTGATACAGCTCTAAACACTGATTCTCGTCTCAGTTTCTTCTTTTTCAAAGGGTCTCCCAAAAAAGCACAATTCTGACTGCCAAAACACAGTGAATATTAAGAGCACTGTGAGGATTTTATCCTACAGTTTAAACAAAAATAACGTTTGATATCAAGCAAGAAATTTTTCCTTAAACTCCCTGAGTCCTGCCCCTGCACAAACACACAAACAAGTTGCTCTGAATGTATGGCCTGTGGCAAAGGTGAAGTAATTCATCCAGCTGCCTGGACTTCAGGGAGCGTAATATATCTGCCTTTCTGTAGCCAGACAGGCATATTTCTTGCTTGCTACTATCCCAGCCACACAGATGAACATATTTTTCTGTCTAAAAAAACTGAGAAGTAAACTGAAGGTGCTGACAGGAGAAGCTGCAGGGTTTAGTGGCTAGTCTGCTAAGTCTGGTTTCTTTTCTTATTCCCTCTATTGATCGCGTGTGTCTTCAGTAAGTCTCTCCTGCTCTCTGTATCTGTTTCACCTGCCACTGACTTGCTCTGTCTCTGGCACATGAAATCTTTGTTTTTCTCTGTGTGCTTAGTGCAAGAGTCAAACAAGAACAATGTATGCAAGGAACTTAGAGAGGTGTGTTTGTCAAGACAGCTTAACCTGGCACCTCTTTCTATGTTTGCGGCCAGATGTGAATGTGGCCAGTTGCAGATGTGGTGGAAAAACATAGACCTCCATCAACAGCCATTTTCCCTGAGCACAGGGAATGGCAAGTTGTGAGCTTCTCCCTGTGGTCTCTGGGATGCAGCAGCCCTCAGGTCCTGCTACTCTGTCTGCTGCTGTGTGCCTCCCTGCACTCCTTACCCTAGCAGCTCTCTGGTGCAGGGAGCCCTTCAGGAGCCCTATATATATTCTAGGAAAGTCTAATGGAGAGTAAGATTCCCCCATTCCTTCTCAGCCTGGTGGTCTGACCTGGTTCTGGTGTTCTCCATGGTACTACAAACCATCCCATCATACTTGTATACAATTTTTGTTTGTTTGTTTTAAATAAGAAATGTTGTTCCTATCACTGCTGTTATTGATGAATTAGCTCTACTGATGCCTTTCATTTAATTTATTGTTGTGATCCATATATTACCCGTAAGTGCCTTTTCTTATTGTGAGTCCCACACTTCAGTACACACATCCCTCATACTCTGGCTTCACTCCCTTTGGTCTACACTTCACCCCTTTTGTCACATCCGCATTGGGGGATGTGCCCATCTCTGTCACAAAGGACTTGATACTTAAGAACAGAAGAAACCTCCCTGTAAAATTGCTGAACTGTCTGCATGTAGCAGAGCAGAGCAGAGCATATCACATGTATAGTTGTTGCTGTATTTCTGAATATCCTGGCTCCCCCTTTTCCCTCAGCACTTGCTGTGCTGCACACGTCAGCATGAAAATCACGCTCTTTAGGGGTGGTGCTCAATCTCTGTCTGGGCTATAAATCCCTGTGTACTGTGCAAATAACAAGGAATCATAGCATAATCTCTCATGAAACCAACAGTGCTTCACAAGGTTGTACGATTATAGTTCTTAGCAATTTCAAGTTTTTGCTGTCCTAAGTATCACCTGCTAATGGTCTTTCCTGCACGCACACTGACGATCACACGGTATGCTATTGTTTTTTCCTGCAGAGTTATAATTTAATGACATTAAAAGTGTGAGGAAAGCTTGGTGATACATAAGATTGATTAACATTTCCTGATTCTTCAGTGTTCCTCTTCCTTCAAGAGGAGATGTGCAGTATAGACATGGGTTAAATGATGAGTTTGTCAGGCTGTGTTTTTCCTTTCTGAGGAAGGATAGGCGGATTTGCCCTCAGCAGTGCTCTCCTGTTATATACTCAATAACAGACTGAAATAGGTTTAAAATAATTGACTTAGCATTGTGGGAGGATACTTTGCCAAGTAGCGGAAACTGGCTTGTGCCAGCTTAAAAGGTCATTGCTGTATAAGACTGCCCCTTCATGCATTATCTGCAAACACAGATTCTGATCCAGTGTAATTGATTTTAAAGCCTGATAGTTTGCCAAATCGATTTATTATATGAATCACTGCTGGAACTGAAATTTTTGAATTCAAATGTAAGTGGCAAAACCTCATCAACCCAACCTGCCTTTGTTTGAAGCCTCTGCCTTCCTTATTGTGGATAATTAATGCTTTCCAGAGGAAGTGGTGAAAATCCTAGAAGGCAACTGTGAAAAATAAAGGCGCAAGTGGGCATTTTGCCTACCACCTCCCTTATAAGAGAAGACAATGTGAATAGAAGCCAATTTAATTAGCAAGAACTGTGGGTCTGTTTCTGATCTTATACAGGTAATTCCTTTGTGTGACTTTACAGATTCACTAGATTTATTCCTGGATTGCATCCTTTTCACTGTGGGTGGTTAAAATTATATCTAATGTCTTGTGATATGGGATAGTCTTCTGAGAAGAAAACTGCCTGAAAGAATACAGTAATTTGAAAAGGAAAAAAAAAACCAACACAAAAAGCAACTTCTTGGAGACTAGAATACAAAGAAATAATAGAACTGTTGCCTGTATCATAGTGTAATAATAATGAAGTCTAGGTCAATGCATAGGATTGGCTAGTGCTTGCAGGAGGTGCCATCTGATTTATCAGAATCAAGTGAGGCTGGAAAAAAATCTTTAACACTAGAGAGATTCACGTAATTTCCACATATAGCAGCAAATACAAAAAGGGAAGATTTTTCCTTATCTGAACTGCAATAAACCCTGATATGTGTAGAATGCAGTGCCCTGAGATAATTTTCCTGTGATGGAACAAATGCTTTTTTGCATATTTGTCTCTGCACGCTTGGGCTATGGGCCAACAGGGTGGTGAGCACCTTTGCACTGCTTGTAGCTCTGTACATGAACTTTAAAGAGTGTTTCTCAGTGCTTGGGAGACAGTGACAGGTAACTGCAGACAAACTGGTTCACAGAGTGAGAAAACAGAGCTGTAGTAGTGGAGGGGGACTTCACTGGTCCACTTGAAAGTTCAGTGCCCTCTCTGCACTGTCGCTCACTTTTTCCTTCCCATGAATGGCAATATGCTCACAGAACGCTTCCAAAAAATGGGTCATATAGTTAGGACACTGTTTTCTTATCCGTGTGAGTCAGTTATTTAATTCTTAAAGGCATTAAGCAGCACAAAACTTCGAGAACAATAACAAAATTGAGCAATGGAGCAAAAACTTGGGCCCATTTACTTTTGTCATCTTGTATTAGTATCCTTATTAGTGGTGAGTGCTGCATTAGTCTCTTACTGTCAAAGCCTGAAAGAGACCGTTTTGGGTTACTGTAGTAGCCAAAGGATGTTATTGGCCAGAAATAGAAATATATTTAAAGTATCATCATTGACATTGAAAATGGTTCCAGCAGTGATCTGTGGCTGTACACTAATTACTAGGCTTAAATTCCCATTGGTGTTTAGTGAAAATAATGATAAATTAAATCTTTATCTATCAGTGTGATAGATGTACTTGTTGTTTTATCTCATGTCTCAGCAAGGGTGAGGAAAACCTTCAGTTGCAAGCTGTTTTCAGTGGTTGATGGTACTTGGTCTTAATTGCCAGAAGGGCAGCAAATTCAGTCTCACAAAGACAAGTAGGAAAGGAATAATAAAGAAAAGAGACAGTTTGCTCTGTTAAGTTGAGACTCTTGGTCTCTTGTGTCCAAAGCCTACCAAACGTTTTTATGCAGGCTGTAATTCAAAGCCACTGTCAGATTATTGCCAGACTTCCACAAACATTTTATGGGATAGCAGGTGCCTCACTTCTTTCCTGTCCACCATGATTTCCATTTTGATGCTCTCATCTAACCACTTGTCATCTGTTGCAAGAAACTTCAGTGACATTCAGAGCAGTCAGGCACACTTGTCTCCAAGCAGTTAGTTAGCCTGATTCTGGGGTTTTAAAGACTGATTCAGCAATGTTGTGTACTGAAAACTGTCACATAAACACTGAAATCCTGAACTGAGATTTTTATAGGAAAGAAAAAATGTGTAACATGGGCTAGTTGCTGAAGGCAGGACATGTGCCTCCTGATGAGACGATGGCACAGAGGTGTCATTTGAGAAAACAAGGGAAACTCCTGATGGCCCTTGAAGGTCTGTGCTAGAGTTTGCCCTCTGAGAGCCACTGAACATCTGCCCTGTTTCAACAGAAAGGTTACAGTCAGTTACAGCAGCAGAAGCTCTTGAAGTGAAAGGATGAAGAGTACCAGTGACAATTTTGACTACGTCAGAAGATACTGAGTGTAAGATTAGAGGCATTGAATAAGTGTGCTCCTGTGGTTTCTGTTGCTTTGCCTTTGGGTCTATTTATGTTTTACATAATTAGACTGGCACCGCCAATATAATTTCTTGCAGTGGCCTGTTATCAGGCCATAAAGCTGTTGAGGAAAAGAGGGGAAAAAAACCATCTTCTTGTGTGTATGACCTGGGCTTTATGACACTGAAAGGCATTAACTGGAAAATTATCAGTGTGTGTTGTTTCCTAGATTTGTAATGACAGGACCCCAGACCTGTCAAAAGAACTTCAAAAGAAGACTCCTTTTTTCAACTTGATCTCCCAAACTTCACTTGTTCTGCAGGTTGTCTTTCTGTGCTCCACTGAGCCCGCCCTGCCCTGTTCTGCATCTGTGAAGCCTCTCCACGTGTGGCTGTTCTTTGGTGAGGAACAAGCTCCTTGCTCTTCATCCAGGGGCTGCACCTTGACACAGGGCCACAGTAAACCCACCACAAATGGGAAGCTTTCCTCTCTGTTGCTCAGCCCAAAATATTTTAACACAATGTCTGTACGAATGCCATCAACTAAGAATGTCTCAACCAACTTCACCATTCACTGGAGTTATAGAGAGCAATAATAATATTTTCTAAAACAACACAAAATTAAGACAACTTTTTGCCATACTACCAGTATTGTGAAGGACGTATGGTCAGAGAGGAGTGTTATCTCAGTTCCCTTTATTTTAATCAAGGTTGCTTATCTGGTCTTCTTTAGCATTAGTTACCCCCTCTGCTGTAAGGGCTCATTTCCTTGCCTTCCTAGCTCTGTAACTCAGATGTCAATAACTTTTAGTTTAATTTATTCTTTTCCTGCATGAAATTGACTATAAAACTATGATTTTCAATTGTCTTTTTAGTGCTTTCAGCTTTACTTGAAAAAACAGAACCCTCTTTAAAGGGTTTTTCTCTTTAAAGATGGCTAGATTTGTTCTTAAAAGATGACAGGGAGAAAGATCTGTTAAGACTTGTTCAACAAACTTACTGAAATAGGACCACTACCCTGGCTGAGGCTAGTCAGCATTTCCATAAAGATCCAAATGCAGTGCACCTTTCATTACAATTCTCCTTTTTCAATGCTTTCCCACTGTCCTTCTCTGCTGCACGCTTCCAGATCAGGAGCAGCATGCATGGTCTACTGTTGTTAAGTGGAGTCAGCCAGGAGTAAGTTCAGCCTAAATTACAGTTGCACTACATGCATCTAATTCCTTTTTGTTTCACTCTTACACATACACTGGTTTCAAGCTGGCTGTTCCTATTTTCTCACTTAATTACAAGAATAAATGCTCCCCAATACTTCAGGAAGAAAACCAGCCCTTTCCAGGAGGCTTCAGAAAGGGGGTCCTCATTTTAAAAAGTTCAAGAGCTGACAGGGAACTGGTAAATTATTAGGTCTAAATAGGTGTTTTTATTTGCATCTACATTCTGAAACAGAGACTTTTCTGCTAAAGCCAGGCATATTAGAGGTGAGAAAAACTGGCATTTATAAGCATGTCATAGGGCACACAAATGAGCCAATAGAACTCAAAGCTGGCTTGGCATGGAGAAACATTAAGCAAGGAAAGATTGGACAGGTTTGTGGGTATTTTCTTGTTTTTCTGGTGGGGTTTTTTGTTTGTTTTGAGGGGGGCAAAAGAACATCCTTTCAAAAGACAGGCTTTTCTAGGTCTGCCATCCCTTGTGGCTCCGTACAACTTCTCTAAACAGCTGAAGCATCTTCAGGGCTGCTGGGATGTGTCCCAGCACACTGGGTTTGGCAAGTGGCAACTGCCCGCAGAGACCATGTTGGCTGGGAGCAAAGGCTGCAAGGCAGCACAGCCTGGGGGCGAGGCTGGTGATGGATGGGACTAGCTGGAGTGGCCAGTGCCAGCCCCATGTGGCGAAGCTGGAGGCAGCCTGACTGATAGTCAGCTGTACCTCCAGCAAGCTCTTGCCATGAAAAAGATTCTGGTGTGGCATGGGAGGGGGGCATGTGCTGGGCAATACCTGCTGGGCTTTTCTGAACCTTAGGGGCTCAGGGCACAGGAGGGAAGCAGCACAGGCACTTGTGGCCTCAGGAGGAGGGAGGTGGTCAGGGCTGATTGCTCACAGGCTCTGGAAGGCAACAGCCCTTGTTCCGGAGATCACAGAAGTTTTCCAAAGCAAGAACAATTTGCTTGTCATTTTTGCCCCCCTCCAAAAAAGTTCTGCTTGTTTAGGTCCATCTGCTTAAACAACTGTTTGAATGGGAGGGAATATTGCTCGTTGTGTGCCCAGGATCTTTTTCTTCCTCTGGATGGATCTGAGCCTGACAATGTTTGTGTTTTTGATGAAGCCCATAAGAAATTGCATGTGGCCTTTTTTTTCTTCCAGTTAGTGCCTGGCAGGAATATTATACTTGTGAAATCTATGAACCTGGCACAACACAAAGGAACCGTACACCAGCTTGGACGTACTTCCAGCCTAGCAGGCAATAACAATACATTTGTTGCGCTTCATCTATCCTTTGAATTTAAAATGATTGACAGCTTGTAGCTGCCATCTGTCAGTGGAAAATCCAGTTATTACAAGAAAGCAATTTACTCACAAAATTTGAAAGGAGATTCTACCCTACTGCCTTCATTGTTAAGATGCAAAACACCGACATGATAGAAAATGTGGTAGCCATCACTTCAGGATTTTCTTTTGTATCCCTTGATAGGATCATGTGTCCGCCTTAGGCACTTGTACAGAACAGTTTGAAAGCTGCTGCTGACAAGTGTTAGTAGATGGAGCTTCATCCAATTGCTGAGGAACAGCATGAATGAAATTTCCTTTTAAAACAAAGCATGAAAGTGGGGATGCTCACATAAAAGCGTACTTTTGTGACTGATGTAATAAATTTTCTCCCCATCTGTTCCTAATTAAATGAGGACAGATTTGTAACACCTGGAAAATATACTTCTCTAAAAGGTCTTGGTGACATTAAGCTCGTGGTCATCTAGACTAAACATCTCTGGATGAGTGTCATTCTACACATAGTTATGATAACCTCCTCTTCAAAGTGTAGGGATAGCCACTAACTTTAGGAACACTTATTGAAGTACTGGTGCTTTATCAAATCTGGGACTTGAGGAACCACCAGAACATCTTTGGGAGATTGAGAGGTCAGGAAGCAAGCTCTGAAATCAGATAAAGTGTGTTTCTGTGTGCACTGGCTGTGAGGCTAAAGAGAACGAAAGTAGGAACTGTGCACTGAATGCATAAATCAGCTATGATCCATTTTCAAGTGCCCAGGGATCATGGGGAGAGTGGGAAGAACTAACCTGGATAAGCCAGGATCAGATAAAAATAACATATTTGAGTTAGACCAAAGGAACCTACCTAGTATGTGCCCCTTTGTTAAGACCGTCCTCGGAAGAG
>NW_010123318.1:30374-72903 GCF_000699245.1 Pterocles gutturalis
AACAGCAAAAGGCAGAAGTGGTGCCTGGGGTGTGAGAGTGGTGGTTGCCAGCACCGGGTGGCAAGGGAGGAACAGCAGCAGTGCTGCAGTCAGATGCTGTCAGGATGCTTGGAGCTGGTTTTCCGCTGAGAGTCCAGCCACTAATGATCAATATTTACTTATCAGAAACAGCATTTCAGGGCAAGATTACACGCAGGACTGGAAATGTTGCAGCTGAATGATTCTGTGCAAAATTACTGGTTCACTTCACTGACACACTTCGTGAAGATTAGTCAATTCAGAGAGATTTGTTGTGAAGGGTAATGCAAAAACTTTGAAGAAATTAGGTGATTCTGATTGACTTCTTCAGTATGGTATGTTTCAACTTTTCTGTTTCAAACTAAGTTTGTTTCATTCTTCTGTAGTCTATATGATGTGCTAGTTAGACTGAAAAAATTTACATTGACAGAATATCTCTGAATGATTAATTCAAGATTTTTTTGCTGGGGATGGTGGCCTTTTTTTATCTTCTTCTCTACATAATTTTATTCCAAAGCAGAGGAAGCTTTAAAATTCCTGGAGCTGGGGGAACCCAAGTGACACAGATGTCCTCTCTCTTTTTGCTCCAGATTACATGTTTCTCACAGACCTGACAGATGGCTCTTTCACCTACATTGGTTTCCACCAAAAATACACCTTAAAGGCACTTGAGAAGATGTGGCTAAGTAAGGACTGGTAATATTCCATGCTCTTTTTCTAGCAGTAAATGTTCCAGTCTGAAATAGAAACAGCGTGGTATCCAAACCTCATTCTGTTATTATAAAGCTTTCACGCAGAATCAATGAATGTGCATCCAGGTATCCCATTATTAACCTGGAGACAGCTAAAGTGTCCTGCTAGAGCTGTAATCTTTAATTCCAGAAGAAAACAATAGTAGTATAATAAGAATGAAACTAGAATGTAAAAGAAGAGCTGTCAGACCTCTGCTTTGCAGAGCTGGGTCAGGGAGTGGTAACTTCTCTCTGGGAGCAGAAGCAGTCAGATGAGCATGTAATCACATCCTCACTGAAGGTAAATATCTTTGGTATCCTGTGTCTATTTCACAAGCAGGGAAATGATTCAAGGAATATCCTGACCTCAGTGATTCAGGAGTATTAAGATTCAATAGTATTTTAGGGTTGTGCATTCCCAGGGGGTACAGGAAATTGTATCAACTTTCTACAAAAGCTGTCTCAGGAGCTCTAGTAATAGCCAAAACCTTTTACTTGGCGTGATGCCACCCTAATTAACAAGAAAAGGCATTGGGAAGAAGCTCTGCCGAAAATAAGACTGAGGATGGAAACTGGCAGTGCGGCAAAGGGAAAGATGCAGAACTACACGATGCCTTAAATTTCCCCCTATTTCCAAAAAACATCTGTGCCTGAACTTGGCACAGCACAGGAGTGGATTCCTACACGTGCCCAGTCCGTTAGTAAATCCTGGCAGGTGGTAGCTATGTAGTGAGTGCAAACATCTAGAAAAATGTTTGCTTTATACTGCTGTAGGCTTGCTCCTGTGCTAGCAGGATGCACAAATGTAGGCATATTATCTGCTTGCTGCCATGGGGCCCTCTGCAGAGGGAATCAAACCCCATTAGTTTCCTAAGCAATGTAGCAGCATGCCACAGCTGGAGTTACTGTGGGACTTTGATCCACCACCAAGCAACAACGTATTCAGCATTGCTAGCTGTGAAGGAATGGCAAATACTTGCAGTTTTACCTTGCTTCTGTACCCTGCAACACTTAATGGTAGCCACAGAGATGTCACAAGTGTCTTACCTCTCAGTGAAACAAACCACTGTATTGAACGTTTCACAATGTAGTTTGGTTCCTTGCAAAAAAATATACTTCAGCTGGGCTATAAAGCAGGAGGAGTTATACGTTACACCAGCTGAAAAGCTAGGCTGGAGAGCCTTTTCATTTAAAAAATGGATGGCTTCAGTCATTTTTTGTTTTGAAAGTGAACAATGTTTTGAACAATATTTTAAACAATATTAGCAAGAGATTATTTTTCTTATCCACATTATGAAATGATAGAATATGACATTATTGATATTTATATTTTCAGTATTAAAAGCAAGTTTTCTTTCTAAATGGATGGAAGTTTTCAATATATTTTTGGTTTCATTTTTGAGAAGAGGCTGTGTTTTTTCTTGGGAAAAAAAAACGAAAGAAAAATCATTGATCCTTCTCATTCTGACCTCCTGCATTCTATTCCCTTTTCTCAGATATTCATGTACAGGTTTTGCCATACTGCTAGACAGAAAGAATAAGAAAAATGCTTTATTAATAACCTCTGTATTTTTGTAGGCCCATATTTTAACGTGTAGGTTCATGTTTTGTGAACTTTTCCCCATCTCAAGGGGTCATTTTTTTTCTGTGACCAACATAGTTCAGGCACAATTCCCCTCATTCCACACTGCCAGTGAATATCCAGAACACTTGGCTCTGTTTTTGCTGTGCTTTAAGTTTCTTCTGCAGGCAATTAGACTCACAAAAATAGAAACACACCTAAGCAAAAATGGAAGAAAACAGTAGCAAAAGTTGGACTGACATGCAGAAAGGCTGGGACCCTTTCTGTAATGAAAGAAAATATGTCCTGTGTTTTCAGAATCTCTTTAATAGATGGAACTGAGTTAGCAAGGAAAAGTGATTGAAGTTGGTGGGAAAACAAGACTAGGGAATGAGCACATAGTTGCGCTAATAAATTTGAAGGTTGCACAGGAGGGAAACAAAGTGCTTACTATATTGATGTCAAAAAGGATTAAAAATTTACAACTCAAGTAATCATGATGGTCTGTCCTGAAACCATAGTAACAGGAGCACAGGAGCAGACAGGCTTAGACACAGGGTGCTGTGAGTACCTACACCAAAACTAGCCATTGTTTAAGCAGGAACCGCAACAGGATATAAGGTTAACAGTGACTTGGTAGTAGCAGATAGGACAAAGGTATAACCTCTAGTTACCCTAGGTAATGATAATACTAAAAATCACACCCCTAGGAAACTTTACATGTAAATGTAGGACCATCTTAGTATAATTGAACTGGACAGAAATTAGAATGGGTGCAAACAAGCTTTCATACAAGTGACCAATCAGCTACTGTAATGTGATTTTTCTTTGTTCTCATTCTGGATAACAGAACCTACATGCTTCTTGAAAAGTGTGCTGGCTGGCATTAGATGCCCAGCACCTTACTCTGCAGACTAGAAGTAAAAACAAATATCTCAGCGTCTTGATTGGCTCATTGCACACTGGGTGAAGAACCCAGATTTGGGACAATAATATTCGTAGTATGATATTACTGTTAAAATATAACTGGGTATATTAGTAACAAGCATACTAAAACTGAAAGTATTAAAGCAACTGGAGCAAGCCAGATGAACCAATTGAGAATCTGACCTGGAGCATTCAAGCAAACAGACCTCTGGGGGTGGGAGGAAATGAATTGGCTTTGGGGGTAAAACAGGAATCGAACTATGAGATCAAGAGCCTCGCACAACTGCATGACTGGGAAAAAAAAAATGATTTCCAGCCTCCAACAGTTCTGTGGCAGCTGGGCTTTGTTCAAATGTAGGGACACCACTGGAGTAACAAACTGCTCCAGGTGCTAGCAGTTGTGCTTGCTGCAATCCTGCTCTACTGAGTGTTGCATGCCTTAATTTGTTTTCATTTCTACTAATGAAAATAAATAGAAATGAGAGAACTTCAGGGAGGGTAGAAAGAAATTGTATTTATGTTTCAAAGCTCTGTAGCCTGCTCTCTAGTGTGCAGTAGCAGTGCGAGGCAATGTTCATGCCTTGTTAAATAAAAAACAAAGAGTGAAAGAAGAAAACAGAGTTGTTTTACCAGAGAGCTCAGATTCCATCTCCTATTCACCACTTTACAGATTCTTCACAGTCTCTGTCCCGAGGCTACATGAACATGCATATCTGAATTTGAAATGCAATAGCTGAAACCTTTCTTTCCACCTTGAAAACACTGACAAAAGCATCACTAAATTCAGACTCAAGTTGAAAGGTATGGAAAGTTCCATAAGAGTTACAGTCTGATGTCTGTTTGACACAAGCAGAAGAGCCATCGGGCCTGCTTTTCAGTTCCTGCTTTTCCAGTAGAGAATGACAGCTTGAGCCCCATGCTTTATTATGGAGGCTCTCAAATTGTTAAATCAGAGCAATCCAATGCATTCATCTGGCATTGCTCCATTAGCTCTTCCAATTAGACCCTGAAATGGAGTCACTGTGAAACCTCCATCTCTGTCCTAGCTGCTAAAAACTTCAAGAGAAGAGACAACTAAAAGTTTTCTGGTTAATCAGCACTCTGACTGCTGTTTGGTTTGCAGACAATAGTTAATCAACCAGACCTAAAGGAAGCTGGTGAGTACGCATGTTGCTCTGCTGTCCATGCAGCAGCTTGGATAAAATGGTGAGTGCATTACCCTGAGAGATGTCACACCAAAGCAGATGCTCAATAATTGAGCCCTGAGACAAGCACGTGTGGTTTAGTGGTGGAGTCAGCTGTCATGCTTTCTCAAGTTGTGACCTCATCGGATTTACGAAGTACACTGAACTGAGTTTATATTTGGCTCTGAAATGTCTTTTGAGAATTCAAAATAATGCAGGAAGTAGTGATGTGGGTTCAACAGTGAACATGATACCCCTTCAATTTTGGACCAATGCAGTGTTTCAGGATGGAGCTAGAAAGCTACTGGTGGGAGCTGTCTTTTAGTCAAGATATTAGCTCTTTTTTGAGAAAATCTACACAAAGCTTGTTCAAGAGAGAGGTGCACTGCAAAACTTTTTATATGCAGCACTGATACACTCCAAAAACAGAAAGAAAAGCAGAAACCAAACATGTCCTGCAGGAGCTGACTGCCCCACTGCCTTACTGCTTCGCAAGTTACAGCACGACTTGTACAGCGAATGCTCTCCACCTTTGCTCTGTGTTCAGCCTGCAAAACACATTCTTTGCTTCAGTGACTCCCCTGGGTTTTCCCTGCCTGCCTCAGTCCACACAGTCATTCTTTTAACACCATGTACTTTGATGTGAGAAAGGTAAAGTTAAGGGGACCTGGCCTCCATTATTGTTTTATCTATTTGCATTCCTTCCACATTCACTCCTTTGTGCTCTTTCCTCTCCTCCCTCCCTGTTTGCTATCCTCCATACAGCACTAACATTAAAGGTAAGGTAACTTCACCTCCAGAGGTGAGCAGAGTCAGCTCTTCAGAAGTCTTCAGGCTCACCTTCTGGTCTGAGTTCTTCCATAGCTCCTGCACTGACACAAATGATGGTGGATTAGTGTGTCTCGGAGCAGCCTCTGACTGCAAGCCTCTATGTGTTCCATTTCCACTGCTGAATTTCCAAAGATTTAATAACTAACCTGACTTTCTAGATAACAGTCATCTTCATGACAGCCATTAAATCTGTTCTACATAAAGTCAATAGTTGCCCATAATATTAGGGTATCTAGTATCCCACCCAAACAATGAGATTTCACTCAGTATTAGAGATGTGCTTAAGCCTTCCCTAGCTTATATCTTTTGTTTTGAGCAAACTAAGTGAAGCCTCCCACCTGTGGTGACAAGACCATCTAGGAAATATCCTGCCAGTGACTAAGGGGAGCAGGTGAGTCAGTCAGTATTCATACCTCATGGAGCTGGCGCTCTGTCCACTGGGACCTCTAGAAAGAATCAAAAGAGGCTTGGATGAGGCCTGAAGGCTGGGACCTGTTGGAGCATTCTTGGTCACAGTGAAAACCACAGGGACTCAGAAGAACTCTAAACCCAAAGATCTAGTGCGAACACACACCTTTCTGCCTCACTCATATAACAGGGAACTGAAGTAGAGCCTGTGTCCTGTTGCTTTTGGTGTGAAAAACACTCTATCGCTCTATTCTGTTGTTTTGGGCAGAGAGATAGGATTTTTCCTTCTTTTCTTAACATGCTGTCTGATGTACTATACTACAAATGAAGGTCGTGTTGTATAGGAGACAGTGAGAGACAGAAAAATTGAATTTTAATGCTTCCTACTGTGTCACACAACTAGTTGCTGTACAAATTCAGAAATCCCAAAGTGACCTACAACCAACTTATACAAGAAACCATCACCTTGCCATTAATACTCGGCTGCGGTCATGAAGAGCAAAAACACATGAAGGGAGTTTTCACCGGTGTAAAAGAAGAGTTGCTGGTGCGATAATAGCACTGGAGGCCATGTTTTGGGAAATTCTCTAGGTCCATGGGACTCTGAGGCTGGTCCTCCCAGGAGCAGGCTGCAAGGTGCTGCTTTCCCTCAAGGGTGAGGGAGCGAGCTGCTGGGTTTTGCTGTCAGGTTTGTCACACAGCTCCATTATGCTAGTTTTGTGTTCAGAGGACAAGCTGTTAACATGCATTATGAACTATGTTTTCAACAGTTTCTAAAATGTTTAGAGGTGAGGCAGCCTCTCAGACTCTTCTGACATTAAGGAAAATAAAGAGGTGGTCCTTGGGTGATTTTCTATATTTTAAGTAATTCAGATTAATCTCTCCCTAAATTCATCTCTCTGCCTGTCTTGCCATTCACTGTACAGAAGTCCAGAGAACTATCTTACATTAATGTTTCAGATATCCTACAGACTAGAATGGTTATTCTTATCTGGAGCTAGTGCAAATCTCATTTTAAGTACGCAAACAGACCAAGAAAAAGAGGTGGTCTTTTAGGATTTCAAAATTTGAAGTCTACCAGCCTACTACCTGGATCACTTGTTTTTTCTTTGGAGCTAAAGTTTAGCATCAACTTTAATGAGTACAAGAAACAGTAAGATACTTTCGTATTTATCATTCACCATCAGAGAAAAGCTGGCCTGTTTGTGAAGCTAAAACTGTATCCTCAGTGGAAGAAAATGGATACAGAAAAAGCAGCTGGGCATGAATTTCACAGCAGTGAAGTCTTTTACTCCAATCTAGTGATCCACAGAAAGAATTGCTGCAAAAATGAGTTTGCTCAGTATGCGCAAGGATGAAACACTTGAAGTGCTGAGTACCCAAAGTTTACCTTTAATGATACTCAGTGACTTGGCAACAACTCCTCTAGAATTCAGGAGCTCATTGGAAGACCAGGTAAATGCAACCTATATGACCAGTAGATGAATTTGGCGTGAATTTTTGAGAAGTTAATGCTTTGCCAATTTTAAACCATTTTAAAATTTGCATTCCTTATGGATTATACAAATCATATATATATACTCACATATGCATATACATACAAATCAGCATAGGGTTATAAGCTCCTGGAAACACTAATGTATTCAAAGGTGTACTTTGGGTTTGCATCCTGAGATTAAAATTTCAGCAGGTGAAAAAATTCATTACCCAGAAATTATTAAATGATTGATAATTTAACTCAGATTTGGGGTTTGAGTCAAATAAGGGGGAAAGAATCTCAGATCAGCTACTTCCCTATTTTCATATTTCTTTTACATAGATATTTCATTCTTCAGGTTTTATGACATGTTTCATTCTGGCAAAATGTTTGAAAAATATTTATTAACCCTTCAAACTGAAGGGGAGGTGAGGGATGTTAGCCAGAAGATTAATGTGTGAGCATCATAATTTATAGTCCATTATGACACAGTGCCATTTCTAACAGTAAAGCTATGACCCATCATGAGAATAACTTAGTGACAAAGAGGATCAGAGTGTAAAACTACAAGATTGTTTTATTCTTTGAAATCTGTATGACAGAGATCTTAGTGACACACTGTGACATGAATGTTGATTGTTTTTATGCCACAGAAAGCCAGTGATTGGAGATCTGACCTCTACCAGAAAAACACCTGTCTGGGTAAATAATTCTACTCTATTACAAAGAAAGAAGAAAATTACGAGGTACTTTCAATCAATTTTTAATCGTACCCACAAAAATGAGTATCATGGTGATGCGAGGGGAAGGACAAAGATCATCATATCAAGTTCATTCATTGGAGAAAAAATAAGCTTTAAAGTGGTGCTCCATCATTTCTTGCTGAGCCAGCCTGCCTTTGGTGGATGACTGACTGTTGTCTTTTGGAGGGGGAGCAATTAACAATGGACTGCCCCAGCTCCCACAGAGCATGCTGGTAGGCTTCTCACTGAGTTATATGGAGAACCAGAAACCCTGAGTTTTAAATGCGGACCTCAAGTACACTTAAGTGTACTTGAAATTATAATTCTGCTATCTAGTATTCTGTTGAACCTCTGAATAGCCTTTGTATCCTTTTCTGGTTTTGGGGGTTTTTTTATATTTTTGGTTACTTATGGTGGTGCGGCTAAATTTCAACCTTTGCAGGGTAGGTCTCTGCTGAAGTCAGGCACCCTGAATGGCCTTGGTAAGCCAAGAAGGAAAATAGGCATTTTTGATGGAACAACTCCTCTGACCAGTTTCAGATATCTGCATTAGGATGGGATGATTTTCACCTGAGAAGCAGTCATTTCTGTTTACTAAAACCCCTAAGAAAAACTGGAAAGAGTAGTTCAGATGTGCATTAGTGATGTTCTCATTTGGCCAAATGAATTCTGCTATGTCGTACAAACAAAGAAAAAAGGTACCAGGCTGTTTACTATAGATTAGATGTGCCTAGGACACAAGATCGCTGGTGCCTGCAAATAGACTCAAGCAAGCGAAGCTTCTGCCTTGCTACTGCCCATGCCCTGTTTAAGTAATTTGATTAAGCAATGGAAGGAGACAAGCATAGAGAACCGATGAGGGCTGTGAGATATGACTATCAGAACCCCCCAGCAGCAGCACTCACAGGGACTGCTGGGCCACACTTACATACCCGGTACAAACTCAGCTGTGAGGTTGTCTGTCATGCACTTCCCTTGATTTTCTCTTGTGGTGTCCATCCTTGAGCCAGATTGGTTCATTTCTGTACACATGTCAAACAGACCCAAGCAGAAGATGAGATGCTCTTCTTACAGAAGATGCTTGTGTTTATTAGGATGTAGCTAGTTTCTTCTGGGTTTGAATTACTTTTGTTTTGAAAGTAAATCAAGGAGTTTTATTTTGGAGAAAGGCATGGAGTGCTGGTTAGGCCCATTTTTTTAGCAGCTGCGGGTAACAGTGGTCTTCTTCAAATATAGAGTGTTGTCTAGAGCATGGAGGAGAGGTAGCTTCAGAGACAGGACAGAAAGGATCTTCTTGGAAGTGCTGAAGGAAGTAACCTGGCTTCATACTTCAATGATGATATGAGTTCTTTTCAACATCTTTCAAGTGTGTTTCATACAGATTTTGGTATTTCTATTTAATGCTGAGTGCTAAAAAAATCCATGTGGTTGAGGACTTTCTACTTTCTCCCTCAATTAATGCTCTCCTGTTCCTTTTATCTCTTTCTTTTTCTTTTGATTGGCTGTGTATTTTTTCCTTCAATATTCTAGCCTCCTGGCAATTTCAAATACAAACACTTCCTTCTTCCAGCCAACTCTTATCCACACTCCAAACCTCTTCGCTTTACAGGAGAACATACAAGAAGCTAATGACACACAATGTTTCTGTGGCATCCAATATTATTTAAGAAGAGAGAGAAGATGGCATCTTCAAGTAGGGGGGCACTTGTCCCTCAAGTGTGTCTGATCCTCTGGAAAATGAATGTAGCTTGTTCAAATACTTGTTATTTCCACCTCTTTGAAAATATATTATCCCCAGCAGGTGTAAGGAAAATATAGCTACCTGACAGTTTGTCAGATTTTAGGTGTAAATTTTGAGGAAGTTAGTTACACAACTTCTCTAAAGAGTTAGCGTAAGGCTTCTACAGAAGGCAGTGGGGAAAGGATCAGAACAATTGATAAAGTTAAACAAAATTGTAGGAGAGCAGTGGGCTCAGGCATGCTTCGGAGGCATAGCCATTGGGACATAGCCAGGGGCAGTCTCCAAATGAAAAAGCGCAACACACATGTGGAAGCTTGCACAGACCTCAGGGGCTGATCCTCTGCTTGCTACATGGTTCAGTGTTCATTTTTCTCCCAACACTTGATGGTCCTCCTGGGCAGGGCACGAGAGGATGGGAATGGAGCAGGACTATGGTCACACTCCTTCCTATCCCCTCTGTGTCGCCTTGTTCTGTGGACAAGGGAAAGATCATGATCCCAAGGAATGGAAAGCATTTATAGCCAGAGGCCTCTGTTACATAAAATGAGCAACATGATCTTAACTTTTCACATTGGTTCATATTCTTCTGGGCAGGAAGCATGCCCATTCATCTTATAAAAGTTTCTTCTGAGTCTTGTGAACAGATAAGAGTAAGAATAAGCAGTCGAGGCCTCTCACTCAACAGGTTTTAGCTGTGTTAAAAAAAAAAAACCAAAACCAAAAGTAAACAAAACAAAAAACTTTGTGACTGTTTCTTTCAAGTAGCAGATAAAAAAGAAAGGATGCTAATAACTGTGGAAATTTTCTACAGAATTCAGAAGAAGTTGGGGTTGAACTTGTCTTTTTTTGGTGGGTCATAATCTAGTGCATTTAAATTCGCTTTACTTAAGGTCATAAGTTTTTATCTAAAAAATGTCAGGGAAGTCACACTGTAACAGAACACTTCACTGCACCCACATGTCCTCCTTGGGACATGACAGAGAACAAACTGTGCAGATGTTAGATGTGTTGCTTAATGAGGTGCTGGAGGCCACTGAGGCACAAAGGGTCCATTGGAAGAACCTGGATGTAATGGAAGAGAACTTAGTGTGTGGTCAAGTGAGGAATCATGACACAGATGCTCTCATGCAGCAAGCTATAACAAGGCTATAATATCAATAATCTGCATGTTAATGAGTTAGAAATCTTCGGATTAAAGCTTTCCCAAGTGAGCTGTGAGACAGCAGACCTTAACAGCTTTATTGCTGTCGAGTAGGACAGCTTTCTTTATACTCGTTGGTAGGTTTTTCTTTATCACTTTCATGGACAATATAAGACCTCTGAACGAATTATTCTGTTCCAGAAACAGGAAAAGCATGCCTTTTATACATTTTTTTATTGTTGTTATCATAATCTTTGCTATTATGAAGATTTTTGTATCCATGGTAATGCATAAAAATCATATGTAGAGCTAAATGGAGATAAACCTTAAAGCTAAATACTAAATTTTGAAGTTACTTTTAAGCTTAAAACTTATGGATGTTTTGAAAAAAAACCCCAAAACTATGTCAAAATGTGCATTTTCTGTCTGAAAAGGTCAAGTCTTCCATTCTAGTCTCTTTCTCATCAGAAATTACTAGAGAGTCCTTAACTTCACAACTTAAATTTCTGGGTGAGAAAATACTTGAGGATATAGCAGGAAAATATTTCATTGTCAAAAACCACAGCATTCTTTAACAAAAACACATTTCACGAGTATACTCTAGACAGCAGTAATGGTAGGCCCACAGACTTGGACACAGCACACACATAAATACAATATCCATACCCAAAGTAGTCCAAATTTTAATAACCTGGAGAAAGTATATGTTTATTCCTTACCATAAAATGCTGCTAAGGAGGTCTAGGAAGCAGACGTAGGGATTATTTCAACTGGTGGGGCATGTAGGGTCTCCACATTAGAGACAGACTGGGCTAAGTTATATCTGCTCTGAAGTTTCTGATACCTGATTATTTCAGCTCAAATTTAGGATACTGTAGTGTTAGCATACTCTCCCTGGGTGAACTGGTTTGGGTGCCTACCTCCAGGGTGGCATTCATCACCTGAGGACTCCGTACTGAGAGATGCATTTACCATCATTTCTCAGCAATATTTATGAGACCAGTTACTTACAGCCACACATTCTCCTTCCTTCCTCAGCTGACTGGCTTCCAAAACTGCCTACTGAAGCTCTTGACAATTCCCAGGTGCTCTGTAAGGAGCCTTAGCAGCCAGAGTAGGGAAAAAAAGTCTCTTAGACTGACTGCCTGGGGGTCAGATACTTTTTTGCTCAGCTGCCTAACTGTGAAATCCTGATTACGGTCACTTATGAAATATGTAACAGTCCTATTTCTTAAGCACAGGGACTGAACTGGCGCATTTCTTTCTTTTTTATCTCAGTATTCAAAGTAATTGAGAAAGAGCACAGTTAATTGTTTTTTAAGGCTCATTACAATAACAATTCCAATTCTTTTCAGACAAGGAAGACAACTGAGGAGTGAAAGCTGAAAATTCTCATTTTGTCTTACAAAGCTCAAACTCCACTTCCTTAGCAACCCTCTATGACCTGTGAACTGCAATCTTGGTACAACAATAGAAATTTAGCTCTGTTCTTGTATTGTGATAGGATTTCAAACCTGTATGTGAGTTTTTAACTGTATAGACTCTGGTAAAATAAATTGGAGTCATGCAAGTCTTTGGAAATGGAGAAATTAGTAACATCTGGATAACTTGAATACAATGTACTGTGTCTGCAGTCTTCTACAAACTTTAGCAATCTACAGCTTTTAGTGGATTATGTCACAATTTCTCCCTTCCTTGCAGAAATACATTGCAACTACACAACGTCTCACACATTTCAGCTAAGCAGTTAAAAAACCTCAGACATAATTAAGCAACAAAACCCTGTACTGTGTGAAACAAGAAGGGTGCATCACAGAAAGAAGAAAACTTCAGCATGGTCCCAAATTTTCTCATGGAGGCAATTTTAGAGTGATCAAATATGAGAATAATTTAGATCATGCCCTTTGTTCTTTTAGTATTAGTCCACATGTACATACATATATAACCTAAGCAATATCAAAATAAAGTAAAACTGGCATTCTCCTATTTCCTTTACCTGTTTCTCAAAATGATTAGGTAAAAGCAAGCAAATTTGCAAGCAAATATTTATGAGAAAATTATTTCCATTATTAGCAAGAACACTGAATCCACTCAGCTCATAACAAGTGGATAGAGCTAGTTCATAGAAAAGTCAGACCCTTCCTTCTAGCTCCTTCCCATGGAAGCAGTTGCAGTTTCAACTGCATAGTCTTTACTGCAGGTAAAGCAGCGGGGAGGTCTGCAGAACAAAGGCAGTGATAGTTGCCTCTGTGGTCGTTCTCAGCTTTAGGGTAGCTTCTTCTATTCCTATCTAGTGCCACAGGTCTAACAAATCTTTCCCATGCATTGGTTTTGGCTCTGCCAGACATCTACCAGTCATTGTGGGTGACAGAGCAGCTGAAGGTGAGCACTGAATACCTGCCCAGATCAACTGGTACCACTGCAAGTTTCATGTCAGCTAAGCCCATGTGAGACAGCACTGTGAGCTCAGATCTGAAAGCACAGGAGCTCATCCGAAAATGAAGCTCCTATATTTGTGTGCAGTCTAGAGATGAGGCAAGTTTTCATGGAAATGCAGATGTGGGTATGTACTGAAGGTACAGACGGGCAAGCCCATATGTGCCTTGACCTGGCTGACTTGAGCTTTAACTGGGTTACCATCACCTCCCACCACTTTTCTGGTGGAGGCCAGAGCAGCTTATTCTTGTCCCTTGAAATGCAGAAAAATTTGTGACTTGCTTATTATTTGTGACGTCTCTTCATTTCTCAACTGCTACTGCAGCAGCATCTGCCTGCAAAGCATGCAATGTAAAGCACATTCCAGTTGTCTAAAAGTCTTCAAAGTGATGCTGTTGCCTAGGTTCAAAATAGTGTCAATGTCTTGGCCTCTAGAGCACTGCTGCCCTCCAGCACTTCCACTTGGTCAGGTTTCGGGGTAGGGGGCCCACAAAGGGGAGATGAATGCGGCTATCATTTGAAATAAAACATTCAGACCATTTAATCCCTGTGATAGCTGGTTCTGTTATCCATGCCTTTTTACAATGTTGTCAACGGCATCTAGCAGCAGGGGTAACTGCCTTCTTGTCATGTGGGCTGACAAAGACATAAAGGTATAAAATAGGTTTTCCTTTTTCATTTTATGTGATAAAGGTAAATTCCCTTTGCTGAAAGCCCCCCTACCTGATCCCTATTGTTGCTAATTTACTATTTCTATCACAGTAATGTGTTGGCTCTGTAAGAGATTGATGTTCTGTACACAAAGTGCTCCTTGTAAATATAACATCAAAGAGACATTGTGCAAGCACTTAAACATAATAGTAAATGCTTTCTGCTCCTCATGTTACTTGCTACATTTTACTCACATTTATCTACCAGGTTTTGGTTGCTAATGTGTCCAGCCCTGCAAATGTTTAGGAATGATTTTCCATGTATCTCCTCTTCCTTTAAACCTTAGCAGCAAGCCCAGAAATTTGACCTCTTCCGTATCTCAAACTGCCTATGGGGAAAGGTGAAGGTTCTGTCTGAGGTCTTAAGAACAGTGTGAGGATGCCCTGATTTCCCATTCCATACACAGCAGGGCAAAAAAGTGCTGCCACTGTCTTAGCATTTTTAAAAATATCATCCTCCCCAAAAGCCACAGTTGTTAACCTGTGAATTTTGGCACTTAAACAAACCTCCCTCCCCTAGCTTTGGATAACCCAACTTTTTAAATGTTTTTAAAGATGCTTAGGGCTAGAATGACATGTGGAAACCTCAGGAGACTCTTTCAGAAATGACCTGTCTGGACATCAGCCTTACTCAGGTTCCATTTTTTTTAAATTAAATTGAGTCCTCCTCCTATTCTTGCTCAGTCCTTCCTTTTAAAGCTCAGTTTCGTAGTGTGTCTCACCAGCCTGAGAGCAGACAGGGCTCCTCTCCTCTGTCTGTCTGAGTAATTTCTGCTTAAGGATCCTCAGATCACAGGCTAAGAGCACAGTAACTCCTTCTGGCTCTTTCATTCCCAAGGAGTTAACAAGTCCATACAGATTGCCTCCATCTCCTAGCTTTCACTCCTAAGTCATGGGCTGGGCAAAGCATTAATACATGAGCTATGATTCATAATGTCATTTCTAGGTACTCATCACCTCAAGTACGTGGCTGCTCAGTGGAAAGGGAAGGTATGGAAAACAAATGTGTGCTTTCCAAGAAAGCAAGGAAAAAAATAATTGCAAAGTCAATCATGGCATGGTTCAAATAAAGGCTACCTCTCTGTGACTGGCTTTGAATTCACTGCGGATACCAAGTTTGTTTTCATACACACACGAAAAGAAAAAGAAAGAAGAGAAGAGAAGAGAAGAGAAGAGAAGAGAAGAGAAGAGAAGAGAAGAGGAGAGAAAAAAGAAAAAGAGGAAAGTAACCTTCTTCTGTGTAATTAAGGACATATTCCGCAGTCAAAATGGAAGCCTGTTGACAACTGCTGTATAATGCATAATATGAACATAATATGTGATTTGTACAGAATAAGCTCTGTGATAGGGTAGTATTCTTAAGGGTGCCTGAAGTAAGGCTTAGGTGGGACAGAGCTGCCACACTCCGGAAATGAGATGTGAAAACCCTTACTCTAACTGTGGGTTTATAAATGCTAGAAGCAGTTTGCACATAGGCCTTGAGGTTCCCAGCAGTTACAGCTCTGTGTGACCCCAGATTAGACCCGGTCTTGACAGCACCAAACCTTTTAGCACCTTGTTTATGCCTAAAACTGGCAACAGCCCAGAATTTAGGCACCGCAGTGTGTAAACCCTAATGGCAACGATGCCCACTAGGGGCACTTGTAGCATATGCTGTCCATTATCAGACTTCCTACAAAACATGGTTACTAAGGATGTTTCTTTTCTGTAAAATGAGGAGTAGGAAAAGTGTTGTCACTTCTCAACACTGTTTTATACAATATTTTGCAGGTTAGACTGTTCAACATAGGAAATGGAAGAATGTGTTTCAGGTCCTTCTTGTGCCCTAGGTGGCTCTAGATGGATAGTGCACCTTTCTCAGGCATGAGATAAACTGAGATGCATTTTTTTTTTTCTTTGTTCTGCCTTCTTGAAATCTTGACAGTGCACAGAAAAAAAGCCTCTGAGGATGCAGGAGACAAAATGCGAGTCTGGATCTGCACCCTAGTGGCTTGGGCATGCACCTCTAAAGGAGAAAGCCTTATCCCTGCTCCCAAGACCACATCCAATTACTTGAATTAAAGTGTGATGGTTCTCTGGGTTCCTCTTCTGAGGGCACATATCAGCTGCAGAGACCTAGATGTGCAGTCTTTGCTGATAGACCTTTCCATGATGCCATTTGGACACACTGACACGTCAATGTGCTTGAGCTGTTATGTTCTGCCTTGCAATTGACCCTGATTTCACATGCAAGTCCTGAGACCCCTACCTCGGTTGGCTAGAACAACACACCAGCAATGCCAAGGCTGTGGTTTTAGAGCCCCCAAGAATGTATGTTTCTCTGTTTAGAGGTTGGGAGACTGCTAGGGGAAAGGAACCTATGTGCCTGGCCTGGCTGTATGTTTTTCCTTAGCCATCCCCTTGCAACCACTGGTGGAAACAATAACGAGCTATACAAACCTTTGCAACACCATGCAATGTCATTCTTGTGTGACTCTTCCCAGACGCTGCAAGGAGCACATCTGCAGTGGCCCAGGATTAGACCCTGGGTTTCAGGCAGCGAAAAGCTACACTTTGCAGCAGCTAACTTTTAATCATTTATTTGACTTGATCTTTGTTCAGTCATGTCTGTAGGGAGAAGCAGATGAAATAACCTGTAATACACTAGAGGGAGAGATAGTTGTCAGTCAGTTCCCATTTCAAAAAAAAAAAAAAAAGATTTATTGTCTCTTGCTGCTAACAGCTCTATCACCTTGCCTACTGTCCTATTGTGTAGTTAATCAAACTCCCCTGGCCAAAGTTCTCCACTGCAGTTATAATCAGTCAGACTTGGATCAAGATCTGTCTAACTGCAGTGTGTGTGCCATTATGTTGCAGTATCCAGGCTCTTTTTTTTCCACCAGAGGCATTATAATACGAATTTCAGAGGAAAATGCTCAAAGAGTTGTACTAAACCTGAACCAAACATCAGCCCGAAATGCTTCCTCTCTGACATCCCACCCCACTGCCCTTCAACTGAAGTGGAACTGAACTGTGGAGTTCTTGAGGTCTTCATTGATCCTGACCCAGAAGTGATGAACTAGGGAAAGGGTGAATATCTGGTTACTGGTTCAGCACAATGGACTGGTTAACAACTAGCACATCTAGCAGGGTTTCATTGGCTTGGAGACTGCCTTTACTGGGATCGTCAGCGTAGCGTAGCATTGCGGTCAGTCCCTCCCCTGGCTCGAGTGTTTGGCACAAACCTTTGCCTCTGCACGGGAACACCCTGTACTGCTCCACAGACACCAGGAGGGACCTGTTCAGCATGGGGGCTACAAGTACCTTCGAAAATAAAGCTCTGAGGCAGGGTTGGGTCTACTTCTGCTTCCTGTTGCTCTGTTCTTCTTATTCACTTCTCTATGAGGGGGTGCCATCACTGGAGTACCTCACCACATGGGCAGGTGTTTAAACCTGAACATCTCTGATGTGTGTGCACAAAACTGGGCTTACAGGGTCATTTCAGACACCCGTCATTTGGTTTATTGCCCCAGCTCTGCCACCTCTTGTATCCCTACTGTATCTGCTCTGGTTTCTTACTGCTACATGCTGGATTTAGGGGGCTGAAGGGTGGAGATGTGTTTGGAATATGAGATGGAAACCAGAGGCTGAACTTTATTGCCATTCTCTACAGGCTCACTACATCGTATGATCCTGTCCATTTGTAAATATCGTCTTTCTCACTTTTGACTGGTTTCTAAACCCTGTTAGCTCACAGTCAGCTTTAGTTTTATATCAGCCCATTATGGCAGTGAACAGGGAAATGTGGTGGTTTGTTTCCCTGGAAATGCTATTTTGCTGTTCTCTTCAGGCATTAATATTATGTTACAGCTGTTTAAAAATTCAGTGGTAATTATGCACTCCAGCAGAGATTAATTCATCAGGATGAGGGTTAAATGCTCCTTTTTTAGCCCAGGACAGGGCAGGGAGATCTCACCCATGTCACACCATTTACTCTGGGAACACAGCTGCACTGCTTCCTGGTCAGCCCAGGGCTGCACCTACCCACCATGCCCTCAGCTCAAGACAACGCAGGTCTTCATCAGTGGGCATGAACTGCAATTGCTTCTCAAGCCCAACCATAGTTTTGAATTTCAACTTATCCAATTATAAATTCATCAAGAGGATTATTAAATCACCACAATGGTCTTTTCTACCATAATTTCTTCAAAACTTCACTCATATAAACCCAGAATTTATGACATTGCAGCATAGATCTCCTAATTTATAACCCTGTTATTAACTCCTAACTGCTCTAAAAGAAAGCTGTCCAAATTATTATGAGATGAGAGTTTTTTTATTGGTTTTATCATGAAAAAGGCCATTAACCATCATAACAGAAAGTCTTACCCCTGTAGACATACTGACATCATAGAGACAAAATGTGATACCTGTAAAAGAAGCCAGTTCACTATCCAAACCTTGTCTTTAAGCGGCTTGCTGTGATTCGTGAATTCACTCTTGCCTTGCAAAAGCCATTTGTTTATTTTGTTTCCAGAAGTTTTGAAGGGCCTTTCCCTGCACCAGCTAACTAACATTGCAGAGGAGCATTAATTTCCTCCTGTTCACATTTGTAAGAAATGTTGATTTAGTGCATGAATGAGTATTGTGTTGATGAAATAGATAATCAGCTTTAGAGCTATGGAGAAATCCAGGTCTTTAGCACAAAGAGCTTCCCAATAACAATAAAATGATATTTTTGATAACTGTTGATATAAAACCCTTTCTAGCAGAGTGACACAACCAGTACTCCTGCCAGCCATGGTAGGTGCCCCATCTGTGCAAACGCTAACCAGTTTGAAGCAATCAAAAATAACATGTGCACTGGCTGCCACATTTTCAACATGTTTACTCAGTTATTCCATCAAACCTCAGCCAGTGGTGGTAGATATTGGCAGACACCAATCACTTACTGAATAATATCAGCATTTTCCCTCACTCGCTGAACTTAAACACCCAGCCTCAGAGTGTTACATTGGAGCTCTCATCAGTTGAATAGGAAATACATATATGCAGCTGATGAAAATCCAATTTATACTGGCACCTCAGTGAACTTTGCAAACCTTTGTATCAACACAGAGGCCCAGCCACAGCACCCTTTTTGAGGTCATCACTTAGTGGAGCTCAAATGGACAAGCTCTTATTCGGTACCACAAAATGCATTTGCAAGGTACCCCCAGGCTTTGCAGTGTCCAGCCTTGATATCTCTGTGGTGGGTTGACCCTGGCTGGATGCCAAGTGCCCACCAAAGCTGCTCTGTCACTCCCTTCCTCAGCTGGACAGGGGAGAGAAAATGTAACAAAAGGCTTGGGGTCCTCCAGGGGCTGCAGGTGTATCTCTGCTCCCCCGTTCCCCCCCATGGCTGCAGGGGCACAGCTGCCTCACCATGGGCTGCACCACGGGCTGCAGGGGAACCTCTGCTCTGGCGCCTGGAGCACCTCCTGCCCTCCTTCTGCACTGGCCTTGGTGTCGGCAGAGTTGTTTCTCTCACATCTCATTCCTCTCTCCGCTTTAGTTTGCACAGCAGGATTTTTCCCCTTAAATGTGTTGTCACAGAGGCACTGCCACTGCTGCTGATGGGCTCAGCCTTGGCCAGCGGTGGGTCTGTCTTGGAGCTGTCTGGCATTGGCTCTATCGGACATGGGGGAAGCTTCTAGCAGCTTCTCAGAGAAGCCCCCCCGTAGCCCCTCTGCTACCAAAACCTTGCCATGCAAACCCAATAAGATCCCCAAGCAGAGAGGGTGTTGGCCTGTGTTGCAACAGAGACAGGAGATGAGGGGAGCAGTGAGTGAACCCAGCCAGGCTCAGCTCATGCCTGAAGTTGTTCTATTCTGCAGGAGGGCCATTAACAAATCAGCTATTTCATGAAGTGGAGGCAATCACAATAGTTGCAATAGCTTTGAAATCACTTGGGAAAGCTAACTGTGCCTGAAAGTGCCCCAGGGGAGCAGGCACCCTAAAACAACAGCAGCAGAAGTCTTGGACAAAAAGGTGGTCATGACTTAGGTGTCTTTTGGACAGTAATGGCAGCATGTGTGCCCTGTTTGTTGCTAAAATTATTGTTAGTATTTAAAATCAACAGAGCAGACCTAGGCTGCAGACAGGCAACTAGAGACCTGTAGTTGAGCAGCTTGAACTGGGGCAAGTGATGGAGCCTTTGGCCTTGGCAGGAATAAATCGAGCAAGTGACACAACCAGGAAAGCAGCAGCAGCCCACCCCTTGACCAGTCCTGCACCAAATGGAGAAGGAGGGGCTTCTCCAGAAAGTGGTGATCATTTGGCATTTGGCCATGCTGCTCTGTCTGAAGTATCAGTGAAGACGTGTGGAGACTAAACCTGTCTCTTTGGGTAGGTGACTGAGGCTTTGGCAGAAACACTGTGGTGGTACAGCCCTTCCTCCTTTGTGCTCTCCCTGTCACCATCGGTTTTTTTATCTCTGTGTGCTGGGCTCATGAATATCATTTGGATGATGAAAATAATTAGGTAGCTAGATAAAAAAGGACGCACATCTGAAAAAAGCAGTGGGGCCACTAGGAGAAGCGAAGTGGATGGAGGGTAGGGGGACCCTGCTGGGTTTCTTGTCCCTCCTTGTCTCTGCTTTGGTGTGGCAGAGCTGCCAGCTGGGACACAGCCTGGGTCTGTACCTCCAGATCTCCTGGCTGCCTGCAGGGTGCTGCAGAACCATAGCCAGCTGTGATTACAGCACCTACTTTCAACAGCGGGTTTCTCCATCGACTGAAGGTTATTTGTCTCATTCATTTGTTATGCTGGGCTTCACAGACATATTAAATACAACACATGCCATTGACAGGAATGTGTTTTTTCTAAGCAGAAAAGCTGCAGTAAAGCTGTTGGACTACATTTTTTTGGAAGAAAACAGATCTAATCTTCCTCACTCATATTATGTATTTTTAATATTTTTAATACTGTGCTCAAATAAAAGAAGGTCTTAATTGGTATATTGACATATAGCTTCAATTTCTATTTACCCATGCCTGAAGCCCAACGAAATGTTAATGGCCTGAGTACTTCTGCCTATGCTTAATTTCAAGCTTGCAGATGGATTCCTCAACATCCACAAAGTCCTGAAATCAACTTTAAAATGCAGTGGCTGTTAAAAATGTTGCGAGGACAAAGAAGGAGTTAGAAATGGATGAAACATGCCGTATTGAGCCTGGTGGATGTGTGTACTCTGCTCTCAGAATAAGATCGAGCAGAGGAAGTGTCAGGCCTGAAGAAGTCATTCTAACAAAGAGTCATCTCACTGAAAATACGGCCTAAAATCCTGGAGCTAGTGAAAATCACCATGGCCAGGCCTTACTTTGGGATCCCATGTATAAACCTCTTATCTCTGACTGCAGCTTCAACAAGAGGTAATTCACAATGACCTCTGTGAACACAGACTTAATAAAAGTTGTGAGACTCTCACTGAAGACAAGAGCTGAACAAAATGTAGTTTCCTTCACCTATTTATAGAAAGAAAAGGTTAATAAGCACAGATGGGAATGCTGTGAGTACCATAAATGTTCAGACTGAATTGTATTAAAACAAATTTTCATATCGTAAGTGACATTTTAAACATGCTTCTCGTTCTGAAAAAAATCAAGCAATGAATAATGAAGCTGAATCAGATGGAGCACAAAGCATTTTGTAGATGGTGAGTGCTCGAAAGCACTGACTCACTCCAGATCTTTATTTTTTCTTTTTTGAAAGCTTCACCTGCAACGACTGTGAAGGACAGGAAAAGACAGCAAGCAGCTCATGAGCCATCCACTGAAAAAAGATTTGTTAACATAAAACTTTAATTAAACAACTATGAATAAGGAATTTGCTGGTGTTTACACTGAACAATTTATTAGACGCAGTTTTCCTTTTCCCTGGTGGTGAAAAGCAACTTCCATTTTTAC
The DNA here is from genome assembly GCF_000699245.1 of Pterocles gutturalis. NCBI lineage: Eukaryota > Metazoa > Chordata > Aves > Pterocliformes > Pteroclidae > Pterocles > Pterocles gutturalis. Next base: position 52,208 of record NW_010123318.1, read on the forward strand.
AAGAATGCAAGAGTGCTGGTCCAAAGGGGTCCTGACACACACTCCCTCTCCCTCTCCAGACTGACATTGCCTCCTGGTTAATGAAGAGAATAAGTCTATGAGATGATTTCTGTTCCCACTACTATGATTGAACCTAGAAAAAGTTCTAAAATACGACCCCAAAGGCTACTTGCCTGGCCCAGTGATATAATACCGAGACATAGTCTTAGGTTTTTAGTTGCTTGCTCTCTTTCTTCCCCTTAAGTACTGTTGTTCTTGTCACACCATAACTTAAGCAGGTAGTGTTAGTTAGGTCTTGGTGCCTGAAAGGACCGGTCAGGGTTCAGGGACAATGCTGCTTCAATGGAGCTGCTGCCTGGTGTTGCTGATGGTTCCCCTGTCTTTTGGCACAGCAGGTGGAAGAAAGCCTGGTCTGAGTGAAGGGAAGTTGTTCTGGAACACTGTGGCTTAGACCCTCCTGGGGAAGATGTAGGACTAAATTTTCTAGGGCTGAAGAGAAGACGGAAATTGGCTTCTTTCTCCACAGAGATCAGATTCATACACAAAAGAGGAAAACACCTTGCCCAACAAAGTCATTTGAAGAAAACGCCTGCTCCCCTGCTCCCCACTTGCTCAGGAGCCCAGCACTGGGAAAGGACTTCCTGAAGCATCCACTGTCCCTAATGCACATCCATCCAGAAAGCTGAGCCCCTGAGAAAGGTGGGAGTGCAGGGCACATCCCTATAGGTGCTGCTTCCTCTTTCTCTGGTCCACAAAATTCCTTCATCGGAGGAGGAAAACTAAAAGAAGCAGGTCTGGACTGTGTTTTGGAGGAGATTACTTTCCTCTGTGGCTGTAGACCCTATATGGTGTGCCATTGTCCCTCCAAATCACCCTAGGAGAGAAACAAACAGGTAGAGTCTCTGAAAACAGGAATTCTTGAAAATGTCAGAGCATCTCCTTGCTGAGCACTTCCTCATTTTGTTTGTTTTCATGGAAATTAATTCAATTTTCCATCCACATAAAGACATAATAATTGATCAGAGTGACGATATACTGACTCTGGTTCAGGTCATTGTTACTAGTCCTCCACTTGCCCAAGCTTTGATGGCATCCCAACACTGCATTTGAAGAAACTCTGCTCTGTTCATTTCAAGGCAAGATAACCTAAACATGCTTTATAAGCCCAGATATTATGGAGATCAGTTTTGACTCAAGTAGAATTCAAATTTACTTATTTCCTTACCATACACTGTCAAACTCAGAGGCCTATTGGGCTGCTGTTTTTGAGAAGACCAGAATGATAACATCTTTAAGCAACTTTGATGGTAAACTTAAGATAACAATACACTTGTTTTTAGATCCAGTGAGATCTTCAGTTAAAAGACTCCTAGGGTCATGACAGATACATTGAAGGAAAGTTTGGATTCCTTTGAAGTCCTGTGGGTGAGTGAGCATCATTTACTTGATTGAGTTAGCTCATTTAATCAGTCAGCTTAAGTTAATGCTCTGTTTCAGGAGCATTGAAACACCATGAAAAGCAATTTCCTCTGTATTTCACATATGAAATCACACTGTTCCAAAAGAGTAAGAGTCACTGCAATAGCGTAACAGTAAATTTTGAGTATTTGTTAGCAGGATGGGGATTTTCACTAACAAATATATATACAAGTATCCTTTAGAAACTCTTTTGTTTTAGAGCAGGGGACAAACAACAGACTGAACTGTCTGACTACATTCCAGTCTGAAAGGTTAATGCTGGGGTCAGCACTAAAGGGGCTTTTCCCTACAAGACACTACAAAGAAAGATTACAAGACAAATCTTGACCCAAACTACTTTGTCGTGATAATAAGGCTGTATATTCGGCTTAACTAGTGCTGACATATTTTAATTTTAAACTGTCAGCATTTGGTGAGAAGGATAATGTGTACACACAGCCTGAAGGCTGAAGCTATAGAAGCATGGAAGGAGTTATAACACTGACCCTCTCACAGTGACTGATGGGTTCCCAGGAGCAGAGTGCAGGTCCCAGAGTCAGCTGCCTGGGATCCTCATGGAGTGAGATGGAGAAGCTGACAGGGTAGACTAGTGCTGTGCTGAGAGCCACCTGTGCACCCCTGAGGAACACCAAGTAGAGGGGGCAAGATGCAAGCACTCAGGGAACTAGAGGGGAAGGCGAGACCAGCATTTACTCACAGGCTTAAGCAAGAAAAACTCAAGATCAAATCCCTTCCATGTTTTAAGGGGACATGACCCTTTAGCTCCTAGGGGATTGTAGGGCACTTCACTTGAGGCTCCTTCAGTCTCTCCTTTCCAGATTATGTCTCGTTGCACGAAACAATTAAACAAGCCCTGAGCCAGGGAGAGAAAATGATAGTGACTCCATAACAAGCATCAAAATCTTCAGCAAGTGAAATGTAAAACCCTGTTAATGCAGTTCAAGAAAAAAGTAATAGAAAATGTCACAAGAAGCAATTAGCTAAAGATGTGAAATTTCATAAAAGCATAAAAGCATCACGAGTAGAACACCTACCACACTTAGTAAGGTCCAGAAGTGAACAAGATAAAAAAGCATCACACAGGAAAGACAAAGTGGTTGCAAGAAAGCTGAATGAGTACTGGAGGGGATGAACCCCAATGTAAACAGGTATCTAAGTAGCTGGTATCACATCCTCTGTCACAGGAAGGCATGGAGTAGCAGCACCTGCTGTTGGTGGGAAGCATTTCCTTTGCTTCTCCTGAGAAAGACAGTAATTTGATTCCTTTGCCTCTTGTGTTCTCCACAGAAAGGTGAAGGAAAGACCTGAGACTTTGCTGTTCTTTAGGGGATACCTACCCAGGTAACATCTCCCTTAGCTGGAAAATACAGTGGATTAGGGTGTGGAACAAATCAATAAAAAATAATAAATAAATAAATTCAAATAAGTTAAAGGTATTAAAGGCTTTGGTTTATTCCGAGAATAAGCAAAGTTTAGGCTCTAGATATCAGAAAAATAAAAAGCAACAAGTGTAACACTGTTTTGGTTGTTTTTTTTTTTTTTTTTAAACCAGGACTGCAAGAGTGATGTGGGCAAATAAAGGCCATTACACCCAGCTTTCGCACTCCCAGAAACTTATGTAAAGGATAGATTTAGGCACAGGGAAGAAAATACTATTTATTGAGGAATAGTCAACATAGCTTTTACCAAAGCAAATCATGGCTCACAAAACTATGAGTGCTGTCTGAAGAAAAAAAAGTATATGAATAAAGGTGATTCAGTTGATGTAGAGTTTGAGGGTTTCCAGAAAGCTTTCAACAAGTTTCAACCCCAAAGATTCTTAGAGAGATGAAGCTGTCGTTTAGAAAGGCTTCACATGGATTAATAACTGGTTAAAGGATTGGTAACAAAGAAGAATAAATGATAAATTTTTCCATAGTAGAGAAATGCTAACTGTGCTGGGGTGTCACTATTCTCAGAAGAAAGCTTGAAAAGGGGGCTAGGTGGAAAAGTTTTATGACAATAAAAAATTACTTAGTAGAGTCAAATCTAAAGCTGACTGTGAATGATTGTAGAAGGTCTTGCTATACACCAACCAAAATTCAGCTTTGACGTGTGCAATATAATGTATTTGGGGAAAAAAATATTTCTAGCTATGCGTATACTGTTCTTGGCTCTAAATTAGCTCTTACCGATCAAGAAATAAATCTTGGAGTAGTTTCTGTAAGCTCATTGCTCAGCAGTGGTCAAAAAGGCAAACAGGCTGTTAGGAATTATTAGTGAGAGGAACTGCGAGACAAACCAAAACCAGTTTTAACCATTCGTATACGTACCTGATGCAGACATATTCTGAAGACTGCATATATAGCTAGTCCTTCCTTCAACTCATCAGAAGCAGAGCTGAAAAAGGTACTGAAAAGTTTGATCACAGAACAGGCTGCAAAAGAGGAGAGACCAGACAACCACCTTCTTCTGAAGCCACCAGGCTTCAGAAAGAGGCAAAAAGGAAAGGCGTATGCTAAAAGAGAATGACATTATTACAGGGTTAGAGAAAGGGCATGAGGAAGGGCTATTCTCCATTTCTGGTCACGCAGGAATTAATGGGACTTCAATGGCAAACCATCAAGCAGGAGTTTTAAAACAAACTGAAGAAGGTGTTTTTTCACATAGCTCATAATTAAAGGTGGCACTCATTGCTGAGAGAAGCTCTGGAGGCAAAAATGCAAATAGATTCAGGAAGGGATTAGCTAAATTAAGACAGGTCCATTGGCACTCATTAAACAGGTCAGTCTCTGTATGACCTTCAGCTCAGGTGCTCTCTAAGGCACTGACTGCTAGAAGAGGTGTTTGGCCAAAGATGCGTCTGTACTTATTATGAATTTCCCCTGTGTATCTCCTATTGGGTAGTTTGGGAAACAGGATTTGGGGCTAGTTCGGCCTGAACCAGGTTGGTCATTATTATATTCTTACGTTAATGGAATTCTTTGTACTCCTTTGGGAGTAACCTGTGTTCCAGTTAGTATGAATATGCACTTCATTCAGCAAGTTATGTATGCTGTTCCTGGGCATCTCTAATATGTTTCTTGTGAGTGAACCAAGTCGAGGCAAGGGAGCCCACGTGTGTGCTCAATGTTATATACACAGCTACTGATTCTCTGTCTAATATCAAAGGAAAGATGTTTATAGTATAACAGTATAAATGCAAAACTTGTTTTCTACAGTCTGAATTTTTGTGTATGATAAATGAAAGGCAAGGATATGAAAATGTGACTGGATTATAGAGGATACAGACATACCAGCTGCTTTAGCATTTTACTATTTTACAATGTATTAGTCGACTAAGAAAGTTTCTGAAAATTTACCTCTTCTCAGTAAGCATCTATTATCAGTTTAAGTTTAACATAAAAGCAGCACTTATACAATATGTCAAAATGCTTCGTGGTGTTTACTTATACTATGCTAATATGTTCCAGAAGAAGGAAGCAAAGTATAACAGCAGGTCTTCCCTGGGAGTTGCTCCTCAGGCAAAATTCTAGCAATATTACACAGTGGAGGAAATCGTGAGCACATGAGCTACATGATAAATCATGGAGAGTGTTAAAAAATATTTGTAGCATTTAGCAATAAAACACAATACTTTCAGCATCGTGTAAGCTAGAATCTGATTTCAATAGCAGTAATTTAATCTGCAATAATATTGCTCTGTGCTTGTGTGTGTGCGTGTGCATGCAGACATGCTTTGAGGGGGAAGGAAGGGGATGTGCTAACCAGTATCTACACCTGCCAAGAGCACCTGCTGCTGCTTCTTCTGGAAAAATTCATGCAGAGCAAAGCATATCTGTGTGCAAATGGTCAGGGATAAGCAGGTATAGGTATGAGTAAGTATTGACATAAGAGGGTAACAAGGATGAATGTGGAAGTGCTGAGATGAGCCTGTGATGCTTCACTGCCAGACCTACATGAAATGCTGATGTTTTGGCCAGCTTGTTTAATCTCCCTATGTTTTCTTTGAAAAGAAGAGCTACCCTGAGGACATGAGAGCTGAGGTTTGGCTGAGGGCCAGTCTTCGCTGGTGGTTGTTCGTGCCCTTTCATGCTTCTTCTCATGGAAGAGTACCTCCTCCACCTCCTCCACAGTCCTTTAGTCCTTCCTGTATATGGTCCTTCCACAGTCTTTTGAAGCACTGTGCCCTTAATGCATAGATGACAATAACACATATTTGATATAATGGAAGTGTTTGACAACAGAGACACTTATCATGTATCACTGCAAGTGGAAAATGAAAAGCAGAATTGTTATTACTTCACTCATTTAGCAATTTCATTCACAGAACCCACGTGCTTTGACGTGCAGGTCCATAGCATTATACAAATGTGTTATACATACATTGTATACTGGGAGAAATCAAGGAAGAGAATAGTGAAGTCATTTGCTCAAAGTCACCCACAGCATGAGTTTTTTAAATCACAGGCCATTGCAAGCAAGACTATTTCACATTTACTGCATGCATTATTCAATAAGACAGTTACTGTTGTTCTATATGGGAAAAGCAATGTCAAATATGCAGCATTTTTTTTCGGTGCTGAAGGATGAAGATGTGAAGGATAGTAAATGAAATATGAGCTTGGTGTATTTTTCTTAAGGCAATGTCAATAATATGATAATTGAAAAGACGACCACATAAATAAACGTTTCCTTTCCATGATAACAATAAAGCAATCTATCACACAGATAAGTGTGTATATTGATGCTGTACAGTGTATTGATGCTAAAATTTAGCCAACTACATTTCTACAATGGGTCAATCTGCCCTTTGGACTGTGGTCTTTCGATTCTTCTATGTCTATAGACTACTGAACAACCCATGAAATGGCACCATAAAATCAATGCTGAAGTTAGACTAGCTATGGAGTTTGCACTGCTATTTGGAAAAGTTTACAGGTCTGCAAATTGAAAAAGGTAGAAAATCTCTTAAATAGATAATATCTTTAGATTGCATCCAGCCTGATAAACTTTCATTGCTGTTCTAGAATTTATATCTTTGATCCCATCACAAACATGTTAATTCATTACAGTCTCTGCCCTTGCATGCATTTTTTGGTCTTCTTGGTTTTCCTTGTCACTCTTCAATTCTTACTCAGCGCTCAATCTTATCTCAGAGATTCATAGACAGTTTTGGTCAAAGAGGTTTGTTTGTCTGTTTCTCAGGAACCATTATTGCTTCTGCTTTTGAAACCGTCCCATGGAAGCATCAAGGTTGTGAGGTCTTCAAAGCAAGTTAGTAAAAGGGAGTGAAATTTGCCATTGACAAAGACCTTTGCAGCACATTGTGTAACTTTTATTCTAATGGTAGTTTTGAATGAAATTTGAGTTTGGGTAGGAATTGAACCTATTACCACTTCCGTTGAATTTGGCAGATCCTTTTGACCCAAAAGGAATCATGAGGCTTTAGTGGAAGTCCAAACTGTTGATTCTAATTAAATATTTCTGAAACAGCAAAGTATTTTGTTATTTCAGTTTCAAACCAGAAATTTTTGACTTTTCCTTTTCAAATTATTGTCAAGGGTTTAGGTTTTTTTACTTTCTCCTTGTCTTAAACTAAAGATATATGGGGTTTAGCGAAACCTATAGGAAACAAAACATTTCATTTCAGGTTGACTGAAAAATTACAAGACACTTAAAATTATTTCAAAGGCACGAAACTCTTGAAGAATGTGTACTAATTTTGAGTGATTTCTGCCCCAAACTGTACATCATTTAAGTCACTGTGGCATGGCTTAGGTAGGGCTAAAAGGTAACAGAAACCTTGTAACTGGCCTTCACACATCTCAAGTGATCCGTTCAGATTTGACCCAATTTGCTCAAGACTGAATGCTTCCTCAGGCTGACAGCGCAAAGAGGGGGGAAAAAAGACTTCTCAGCAGCTACAGAGATTTCCCATGATTGTCATTTTCCCATGTAAGCATACACTGGCATTTTGATTACTTGAACAACTGTATCTTTCCGAGACAAGTATATTTGTTTTTTAAATCACGGAAGACTCATTCTGTAGGTACAATGACACAGCCTTATAGGCATAGCTTGTATCACCACTATCAACACCAAAAATAGCAATAGGACAGGATTCAATAGATCCTGAATGTTGGAAAAGAATAACACCTTTCATCCAGAACTTCAGACACCCCATCAATTAGCAGGCAAGTAGTGCAGTTTACAGTAATGCTAAGCAATTCAGTCTACCAATAATGACTTGTTACTCAGATGAAAACCATAGAACCCCTGCCTTATTAAAAGCAAAACTATAAAGTTCAGCAGACAAAGCCAACCAGACCACAATATCAAAGGCCTTTTGAAGATTAATACATTAACTAAATTACCAGAGATTCATTTAGAAGCAAATGACACAGACATTCATTACATCTGCAGCCATTTTTAATTTATCAGAATGTGTTCTTCATTTGCAACATTCTGTGTCTTAACTTATGGCCATAGATGATAGGATCAATTTTTTTTTTTTTTTTTTCAGGTTAAACTTCTTGGGGTCATGGTCTAGATGTCTTTTAGAGGAAATCTTCTGAATCTCAAATGACTTATTTGGAAAATATCCTGCTAGGGACAGTTATGTTTACTGAGGCATGGATAGGAAAAGCTGGTGAGAACTGTTGCAGCTGTGTTGTATAAAAGGAAGAGACAATTTAATAGAAAATGTCATACTTTGCAGAAATTTGATTGCCTATTTTCTCTATGTAGATATCTTATTAGAGCAGCTACAGCTGCTGCACTGAAGGTATATTTTCACTGATGATGATCAGGGTGGGAGTGCCAGAGCAGTATGTGGAATTTAGCATTTTATTCTGTTGCAGAATTACAGCAAACATTCACAAATCTCTTAGCTGTTTTTTTCCTTTTATTAGACAAGAGTATTTGCTTCTTATGGCTGCTCTTTTTTGTCCAAGGGACACAGGGTGTTTGTTGGTGCCAGGACCTTACTGGGTTGGATGTAATGGCAAAGAAATAATGAATTAAGTGTGTTTGTCTTACCTGCTGGTTTTATGAATGCAGGATAAACTGTAGCACTACATGTGTAGACTGTCCCACATAATTCTCCCCTCCGTATCTCCCTTTTTCAATAATTTTTTTAAAAAATATTAGATTCCTTTAAAATCATGAAATCATGATGATATGACCTGCTCTTTATAGATGTCTTTGTTTATAATTAGTGTTGGAGGTGAATATGTCATAAATTCTACATCACAAAATCTCTTAGCCTCACAGCTATGATAGTTGCTTTTCTCCACTGAGGCCAAAATAATCTCAGAACTGCTGTCAAATGTTTTACGTTCTGCAATTTGGAATTTATTAGTGTTAACAAGGTAATGTTAGATACTATTTGTGGTGTAAAAATTGCTGCAGGCTAAACATTCTTGGGCTACAATGGTTCGATAGCCAAAATAATTTTAAAAATCCTATCTACATATTCTTCATGAAATTTTGCTTGATTTTCACAATAACAAAATTATTGCTAAAGGAAGAGATTTTTAGGGATATTTAAAGTAGAGGATCCTCTTTTCCTTCAAGTCTGTTGTGAATAGTTCTTCAACGTGAAACAATCCTTCATCAAACAATCTCCCAATATTTTAAATTGTTCTTAATTATCCACAGGGTGAGTCCTGTTGTTCCTGAAGGCACTGAGTGAATATCCCAGCTGAAATGCACAACAGCTGAAAGCAGCTGCTGTTAGCCTCTCTGCAGATGAGGTACTAGCAGTTTTGCTAAGCAGAAGTTTTCTCTTGCTCCCACTCAGGACAATCAAGTGATGCATTATCTGAAGATACTTTCCTTTAGAGACATAGCTTGGAAGGCATCTTCTGACATCCCGCCTGCTGGTTTTGTAAAGGCTTGAAACTTCCTATTTTTACTTCTGGTTCCATCTTACCACACTCACAGTCTTAGCAACCTCAATAAAAGCAGCTACATAGGCCACCTCAACCTGGTCTAGAAATATGTCATGGGGTCTTAAACCAAACTCTTCAGAACTGCAGCCCATCCAGCCAAGCAATAGGTTGAAATACCGTCTTCAGTAAAATAAATCAGTGGCAAACATTGGCTTAAATGTTGAAAGGATCTCAGCAAACATTGAGTTACTAACCTTTTTTGTTCTGAGTCCCCACCCCATATTGTGGTACCATTTTAAACGCTGCTTAGCACCTACAGGAAGAGATGAACTGGCACAGAAGTGGGCGGAGAAACGTTTCTCCAAACACTGTGGTACGCTTGTAAGTAACTTATTCTCCCTGTCCAGTACTCATAGTTCAAACCACTATATTTGAAAATTGCAGCTCCTGCTAGGTCCAGAGATGTCTTTGCATAACATCAGACAAATTTCTGGCTAATAGGTGGTTCGCAGTTTAAGCAATGGACTACACAGTCCAACTTCTAGCATATTATTTTTTATAAAAAAAGGAGTGGATTGTCCTGCAAGTAATTCAAGGCAATCTTCTTAAGATGCCCTTCAGCCTGTTCTGCCACTGGGATTGTATTGCAGCTGGTATCTTGGAGCATCACTGCGAAAGCACTGTCAGCAGCAAGGTCAAAAAACTGGTTTAAAGCTGTACCACTGGTAAGATCTGAGTACTGCTCACTCTTTTAGCAAGCAGATGTATGGTGATAGGGAGAACAATGTGACAAGCAATTGAGAGGAAAAAAAAAGAAATCAAAACATTTCTGCCTCCCAAATGAGTTTCCACTTGGAAATTCACAGTGCTTAGCCAAATGAAAAGACGAAAACAAAAGAAAGGAAGACTGTCTATAATTACTTGGGGTTTATTGTGTGAGGGTATCATTGTAAACAACACAGCCATGCCTCTATAAAACCGTCTGAAACCCATTTTTTAATCTCTGTACATTTAATTCAACTTCCTTGAATTAATCTCTTTAAGTTTGGGATCACCTGGAAGGAAAAAATGGTCTTGAACTGATGGTGGAAGATAGTCATCTTCAAGGAAACAAAAATATGAGGAAGGCAATGCCCTATCTTCCTATTCTAGCAGGAACTGAGGTTGAAAAAAAAACAATAAATGCGGTCCAGAACCAAAGCCTGCTGACTTACACCTGCCTTTCAATTCACTTTGGTGTCTTGGAGTAAGAGATTTGTTGGTAAGGAAAAGTCTTATCTTCCGCTACCGATACTGGCTTCAGGGGGGGAAGGGGACTAATTTAATTCCTATACAGTGGATCAACACAAGGCCATTATACCAGTTAAGAGCAGAGCTAGTCCTATTCCCAGCTAAATGACTTGGGTGGATTTGAAATAAGACATACAGTTGGTACTGCTCCCTGAACTTGGGTGAATTTCAGCCTCAAGGAGTCATTGGTAATGAGCAGCTTACTGGGTAAATTTTATCTTTCCTGTTTGTTCAGGGGCAAGACAGAATAACCAGCAACTTGTAGCGGATCTGGATACTGGGGTTTCCTGAAGAACCAGAAAGATCAGAGCTTTTACCTTATCTGGTTATTTAACACACTCAGTCACTCCCCTCCCTGCACTACCTTCGTGAGGTCTCAACTTCTCTCTCTAACTGGTCTTTGCTGATCTGGGAAGGTTGGGCAAAAGTCACGTCAATTCATGCTGTGCTGCTGCTCGCAGTTAATGATGACCTTGGACATCACCAGATAAGATCCCTGAGCATCCTGTTGCGTTTGTCTTCACTCTGATCTTCAAGAACTCCCACTGCTTCCAGAATCTTTCCTCCAGTTGAGAACTTCTTCACCTTCTTCGTTCTAGGTCTTCTCTCTAAGATAAATTCTTCTTTTGGAGAGCCCTTGGTTTTGTTAAACTTTTCTTCCCATAGTCTCAAGGCCCTGTTTTTCGTAATCTAGGTAGTCTAGGTGCAGAAGCACAAACACATGATCAGCCTCCTAATTGGTGCTTCTGTCTTATGTGTCTTCATTAATGGGAGGATTCAGGACATGCAAGGTTTGTTCAGTCCAGATGCTATCAAAATTCAGAACCCTGCACTGCTTGGAGCTAGCAAGCAGCAGGCTTCTGCTTGAGAGTTCAAATGTTAAATTTTGGATATGCACCCCCTTATAACAAACATGCACCCAATTATCTGCCGCTTGCTGGCATTTCACAATTTAAACAGGTTTTTTTTCACCTACAACAGTTTGTTCATCATAAATTTAAGAATCTGAGCAATATTCAACTTCTGTAAGAAATCCACAGTCAGGCTCCTGTCCCCATGGGACTCACTCAGGATTAGAGATGCAAGCAAATAGAAAACATTCTGGAAACATGGTCCAATATCACTCTCTTGAATAAACAAATGGGTACTTGCTGAAATGTTTGCGGTATTAACCTAGATCAAATAAGGCAGGGTTTCACTTAAGTCCACTGCATCTGAATCTGAAATCAGCAGCTGAAACCAAGTCCCAGAAGCAAGTGAATCTCCTAACAGCCATAGAAATTACAATTGCCAGCTACTGTTAAGAAAACTAAGTTACAGTAAAGTTAATAGCATCATACAAGTTCCACTGTCTCTTATTATCAAATTTACTAAATTAGTGAGGATGATCCCCTTCCTGTTTCTGCTTTCCCAAAGAAGGCATACATCCTGCTCCCAATTAAATCACCTGTTAACTCCTTTTGACTCAAGCTGTACATGATCAGAGCCCCAATGAGTTTTAATTTGTACAAAGACATAGAAACACAAGTGGAAGTGTTTGCAGATTTCAAAGATAAAGCAGAGAGCTTCAGAGTTACACTGGGAGCAAGTACAAGCCTGCAAGATTCAGAAAGGTCTTTTCTGATCAGAGGGATTAATGAAAGTGCTATAAGCAAGTTAAGTTTGTTTTTGATACATAATGCTCACTCAGAGCTTTCTGAGTGCATCCTGTAGATCCCATCTTCACTGAAACTGAATTGAAAATAGTTCTGTCTAAGCCTGCTTATCTCAAAGATAAATCACCTGAATAGGCATCCTGTGACTCAAGCTCAGCAGGCTATTTTGAAATAGAAGGTTTAAATAGATGGTGTTTCCCAGCATAGCTGAAGATCCATAATGGACAAGAGATTTAGAATATTCATTGCTGGACTCAGCTGAGTTCAGGTGAGTTTTTAGAAATACTGTCACACAGACAATCTCATGACAGACCTACATTCAAAAAGCTCTATCCATGGGGTCCATAGCTGGTGGCATACAGTGAATTCAAAGTTACCTTTTGGTAAAGACAAGGGATAGAAAGAAAGAACAAAATAGGAAAGGGAAAAGCTCTCCCAGGGTTATTTCAGGGTGACCAGACAGGCATCTTCCTGAGATTGGTCTCTCCAGTACAGCAAATTAACACGACGATGAGGATGATTCCCCTTCCCCAATGTCTTCCCTCTAGTCAGTCAGAAAAGCATAGTGCCATATGTTTTTCACTGGGACCTACTCAGTGTTTCTGTTATTTTTCTCTCTTCTTATACTCTTGTTGTTGATTGGAGCACACTTTGAGCAGATACTGGTGTTGCAGGCTGATGGGTGGCTAAGCTTTAGGCATGTGGTATTACTGGGTAATACTTAACAACTAATGCCTACTATGCTATCAGCTGAGACTTGGTTTTTTCTCTGTTATAAGCCAAAGGCTACAAAAGATGAGGCAGGAAAAGGGAGCAGGGAGCAGGGGAGTATTTTCACGCTGTTGGATTTTGTAGGTGTATGGCCATGAGAATGACCACACAAGAACAAAAGCATAACAACAGCAAGGGAAAAAGCTGTCCCAGCAGCTGCAAGGAAAAGGCTACAGAGCTGTGAGGGAAAGGCAGGCTGCAGAATTGCAGATGGGAGGCCCTCAGCATAACACAGGTGAAGGCATTCTAGGCAGTGTAATAATATCTTGATGCAGGAAGGAGCATTCCGGACAGTAGCAGTACACCTGCAAAATGTCAAGTGAAACCCTCCACCTGATTCTGTTTTCCTTCCTCTCCTGTGACTATCTCATCCCCTGCATTTTTAAGCTGAGTGGGGAGGAAATATCTCCCAGCAGATGTTTGTGTTGGCAACTCCCTTAGGGCTGTTATCTCCTTTGGGAAATCAAGGTACTGTGCCAATGCATGCTTCCTGAGTGACACGTCTTTGTCACTCTTCTTTGGCAGGTGTTGCGGTGTCCTGAGCAAACACCCAGAAAAGCAAGTTGGGAGCCAGAGGCTCCAGCAAATATCTACTGAGGTCCACATGGCATGGAACAAGTTACAGCCTAGAGTCAAGGTCCTGCAGACAAGCAGAAGATTGTTCTTGGTGACTCCTAGGCAGGCATGGGGTGTGCAGCACTCCAAGCTAACCACATGAGAAAAATGGCAGAGAGTGTTTGTAACTGCATGCAATGCTCAGTTGTCCCTCCAGCTTCATAGATGGAGGACTAGCAGTAGGGACTGGTGATGAACACAGGATCAGAGTGTCCTCTGTATTGCTCAAATAGAGATATAGATCAAAACTCTTTCAGATATCCTGCATTAAAGAGTTTATAATACATTTCCTGGCATACAGTCATACAATGGCTTGGGTTGGAAGGGACCTTAAAGATCAACTAGTTCCAACCCCAATGCCACGGGCAAGGACACCTTCCACTAGATTAGGTTACTCAAAGCCTCATCCAGGCTGGCCTTGAACACCTCCAGGGATGGGGCATCCACAACTTCCTTGGGCAACCTGTTCCAGTGTCTCACCACCTTCACAGGAAAAAATGTCTTCCTAATATCTAATCTAAATCTCCCCTCTTTCAGCTTAAAACCATTACCCCTCGTTCTATCACTACACTCCCTCATAAAGAGTGCCTCCCCATCTCCTGTAGCCCCCTTTAGGCCTTGGAAGGCTGTTATAAGATGACCCTGAGCCTTCTCTTCTCCAGGCTGAACAACCCTTACTCTCTCCACCTGTCCTCATATGAGAGGCCCTCCAGCTCTCTAATCGTCTTTGTGGCTCTTCTCTGGACTCACTCTAACAAGTCCATGTCCTTCTTGTGATGAGGACTCCAGAGCTGGACGCAGTACTCCAGGTGGGGTCTCACAAGAACAGAGTAGAGGGGCAGAATCACCTCCCTTGACCTGCTGCTAATGCTTCTTTTGATGCAGCCCAAGATCCAGGTGGCTTTCTGGGCTGCAAGTGTACATTGCCGGCTCATGTTCAGCTTCTCATCAACCAACACCCTCAAGGCCTTCTCCTCAGGGCTGCTCTCAGTCCATTCTCTGCCCAGCTTGTATACATGTTTGGGATTGCCTTGACCCAGGTGCAGGACCTTGCACTTGGCCTTGTTGAACTTCATGAGGTTTGCATTGGCTCACCTCTCAAGCCTGTCAGGGTCCCTCTGGATGGCATCCCTTCCCTCCAGCATGTTGACCGCACCACACAGCTTGGTGTCATTGGCAAACTTGCTGAGAGTGCACTCGATCCCACTGTCCATATTGACAACAAAGATGTTAAACAACACCAGTCCCAATACCAGTCCCTGAGGAATGCCACTCATCACCGGTCTCCACTTGGACATTGAGCCATTGACCACAACTCTTCGAGTGTGACCATCGAGCGAGTTTCTTATCCACTGAGTGGTTCAGCCATCAAATCCATGTCTCTCCGATTTAGAGATGAGGATGTCATGCAGGACAGTGTCAAATGCTTTGCACAAGTCCAGGTAGGTGATGCCAGTTGCTCTTCCCTTATCCACCAACACTGTAACCCTGTTGTAGAAGGCCACCAAGTTTGTCAGGCACAATTTACCCTTAGTGAAGCCATGTTGGCTGTCACCAGTCACCTTCTTATTTTCCATGTTCCTTAGCACAGTTTCCAGGAGGATCTGCTGCATGATCTTGCCGGGCACAGAGGTGTACGGCACACATATTCCTGTAAGCAAAGGTTAATTTTTCTGGGGTCACTTTTAAGCAATTTCAGAGTTGAATTATGCTGATTTTGCAGTCTGCTTTTGGAATACAGGTCCTACATTGGGAAAGTGTAAGTCAAGTCAGATGATGACTACTTTGCCTGCAACTATTTTAAGAATAAAGATTTTTGCCTCATAGCTTTTACCTCCTGCTCCATTTTATCCTTGGAGAACCTGCAGAGAAGCCTGCCTTGAGTCTATGAGCTCCTCCGTGCAGTCTGCCCAGTTTTCTGACAGCAACCTGCACAGCAGGTGAGGTTAGAAGCCCATGACTGCTGAAAAAAAAACAGGTTCCCACACTTGAATGTGTTTCATTCTGATGAATCAGCATTTCTGATTGGGACTGGGCTCTACCAGAAGATTTCCAGACAGATTTAATCAGGGATGCTTGAAAGCCATCCAAAACACAGGCTAGGAAAGGAAATAACTACAAAAAATACCAGCTCTTTCACATTTTCTGAATTGTTCAGTAATTACATTTGTTGAAGATATAATTCCTGCATGATTGTTTAGAGTTGTCCCTGCAACATTTATTGGCTCATGCACAATTGTCTTTCTTTCTTTCCAGCATCAGTCTGTAACCTGTTCTATAAGCCCTTTGAGATATTTGTTTGAAGATAATGGGTTTTTGTAGGGAGTAAAGATGGGAAAGAAAAATGTTTTCAAAGCTGCCTTCAGAGAGAAAGCTGGTAATCAGACAACTAAAAGGAAAATGCTGATTTTTCTGACCTGTTGAAAATGGATTCACAAGGAGTTAATTTTTTCCCTTTTCTTCTTTTTCTTCTTCCACACTATATTTTACTTCTCTTGCTAAACAGTGCAAAACTGTGATGCATTACCATAGCTCAAATTTTTCTAAAGATGAAAAGCTGTTTTGGTTTAACTCAATGACTGTATGCAAATGCTGTACTACATCAGTACAGTTCAAGTGGTATGACCTTTTTAATTTGAATGCAGCTGAACCAGCAGATGCTTTATAGTAGCCTGGGAAATGAATAAGCAAGGTAGCTGTAACAAACTGATGGCCAAGATGCCATGCCCACACTCACGGTTTATTTCTGTGAATCAGCTGGTAGAAAACGTTTCCTACCTGGCACGGTTAAAGTGATTAAAACCAAGAAAACATTGTCTGTGTACCAGGCCATAAGAATGAAATGTTGTTGAAAGTCTCTGGCTGCTTTGTGTTCCTGTAGAAATAGATATTATCTATAAATCTGGTTTAGCAGCCTAATTAATCAGACCTACAGCAATTTGCATCACTGGAGCTGCTCAGCGAGAGCACATAGTAAATTCACCTCCTGGAGCCAGCTGCCACTCCCATTTGTGCTCTCTCTACCCTCACATGACTCCACTGACACAACCCAGCTTTATTCTCAACTTGCTGTGCTGGAAGAAGACCTGCCATGTTTCTTTGCTCCTCAGACAGACTCCGGCATTTGTTCTCCCTTTATCTGACAGCTTGTGAGTGTTGTCGTGTCCGAGAAGCTTCCCCTGGACTGATGCGAGCTGTCACTGGAAGGTGGGGCTCAGGTCAGTTCATCTGGTCTCACTCCATTGAGTTCATGCCCCACCAGTGGCACGTTTCCCACCTCTCCTTGGTGTGTGACAACTGCTCTTCCCCCTCACCCAGGAGGCTGCTGCCTTCATACACTGCTGGGAAAGCTTGGGTGTACAGAGTTGGATTTGGCTGGAAGGTTTTGTTTCGGTTTTGACAGTGTATTTGTGCTTATGTCCCTCCTTGGCTAGTCCAGGGCTGCTGAGTTTACTACCAACCTTCCTCCTGATCTCACTAAATCTGGTTGTACTTTGCGATGCTCAAACCCACTGATGTGCTGTTCTGCAATAAGGAAGATGCCACTTGCTGTGGATAATCTTGTCACTCAGCGATGAACAGATGCATGGTCATGAGACTGGGTGAGCAAAGCCAGAAACACAGTTGTCACCAGATGAGAGTGCTTCAGCAAAGCTGGCTTTCTGTGCCTGTCCTGAGGGTGCCAGCCCTCCTGGAGGACATGAGTATTTAAGACTAACACAGCAGTAATCTACATCTGGTTTTTTTTTTTTTTTTTTTTTCAGAAATGAAACAGCACAGAAGCCTTATTTACTTACTGATCTGTATGAAAAAGAGACAGCAGAGTGTCTGTCTAGGTAGCAAGGCTAACAATTGGGCATAAGATGGAAGAGAAGTATTTGGATGTCTTGGACTGAGAAACCCTAAGCATCAAGGATGTGACAATTCAGGATTTGAAATTTGCTTCTTGTTAACATAGGTGCCATTTGTAAAATGCAACTCAGGATCCTGAGCATGCACTACATGTTTGGTTGCTCAGACCTGTTCTTGATTAGAGCCAGTCGACATGGTTAAAGGTACTTCTTCCTCACTGCAAGAGTTTTTAACATGGTATTCAGTGTTGGTTCTTAAAATTGGTATTTATACAGTGCCACTAAAATATGAAGTGTTTTCCTGAAAAAGAGTCCTGATGCTCTCTCCAGGGAGGCAATAGTCTGGTGGTATAAAACACAGATTTTTTTAATTAGTGTAGCAATCCTCTCATGTTTGGCTTCAGTGAATTACTTGCACAAGGGCTACAAGTTGAGTAGAGATTTGTAGACTCAAGCTAGACTAAAACTAGACAAAATAAGAGGAGATATCTTACAGGGTTAATGAGAATGAAAGATAGCAATTCTAGTAATATAGTCAGAAAGTTGCACTCAATGTATTATCGTGGCAGCACTGGTCTTCCTATTTTTAGGTTCAGTCCTTTGTGAGGGAAGATTAGCTTTTTGCAAAGGGTGCTTTAAGAGAGAATAAGCAGAAGACTAGTGACTGGATTATGAAAGCAGGTCCAGGCATTAAGTACTGATGACAAAAAGTCCATTAACAAGAGCCAGAGAAGTGGATGAAGGCAGAGGAAAGTAGAAAAGTTTGGAAAAAAGAAAACCAGTCTTGCAAAACCAAACCAAAGGACTTCTTCACGATGAATATATATTGTGTTTATGCTTCTGGACAAAAGTCAAAACCAAAAAATATTTAATGAGGAGGATATCCAGAAAGATTCCAGTCTGAGAACATGAGGTGTTTTCCTATTATTGTTATTTCCTAGCCTCTTCATCAAGAACAAGAACCTGTGGGTTCTTGCTAATTTTCCTTTTTATCTTCCAACAAAAAAGTGAAATAAATGTGTTCTTGAAGAGGAGACAGCAGGGCAGGTCACTTCAGATTTTCTTAATGAAGAATTAAAAGGTTTTGGGGAAATAAGAAATTTCCATGTGTAAATACTGTATTTTGTGAAAAGGGCGTTTTCTGTTGGAATTATTTACCCAGGAAAATCTTGACCATTTCTAATGGCTGGCAAAGCTTTTCGGCTAATGCAGAGAGCGACAAGGAATGTCTCCAGATGTCTGTATTGCATCAGAAGTAGCTTAGGTTTTGGAATATTTCTGAGGAATTGCGAGATTTTTCTTTTGGGACCTGTGGCTTGTTGTATATGTCATCTTATTTTATATCATAGAGCTCTCCTGCTTATGGCTAGTCACTGAAAGACCCTTTCTTCTTGTTCTGAAACAAGCTCTTCCATCTTCTGTGGAGACATGTCTTTAAATAGTCCAGACGTGCTAAGGGAGAAAGGTGTGTACCTCATGACACTGTTTAACAGATTTCCTCGGTTGTGTCGTAATGATTGTCTTGTTAGCTAGTTGCTTTGAAATCACTCTTGGCTCAAAAGATTTTAAAGCAAAATGAACATTGAATTATTTGGTTTTGGTATCCAAAATAAAAGGACAGCGACACTGCCGATATTTATAAAAGATGCATCAAGACATGAAATACACTTACACCAGGTTAAATTCTGAATGTCTCTCTCTTCCCCTGTCCTACTGACTTGTTATAGACTTTTTGTGACACACGACTTGTGAGGCACTCTGTCTTCCTTTGTGCCTTACGTTTCATTCATCACGGGGAAACTGTTCTTAGTGGAGCATGCCAGTTTCATAACTGATTTCTTTGAAGCCTCTAGAAGGATCTGGACAGAGTTAATCTTCCATCTCCTGTCCAAATCTACACCTTCCTCCATGAAATATATTTATCTCTCATTTATGCAGGGTATAGTCCTGGCACTCCTGTAACTAAATTAAGAATCAGTTCATTTATTTTTAAGTTGCATATGTCACCTTGTAAGAAGACTTATCTCACCATTTAACAATTCCTAAGCTCAACAGAAGGTAAAATTCATCCCTTCACAACCTTCAATGACTCAGTGTGCACCTTTCAGCATGAACGATGTCTGCCCACCAAGCTTGTATTTCTGTTGATCTGTACATTAACAAACATGCTAAATGTGGCAAAGACAGGTAGCTCGTTACTGGCTCTTGGCTGAAACAGGCATTTGCCTTCCTTTGGAATAATCAGGTGACAGCCTGGAGACGCATTCTTGGAACAAGCTCCCCAGGGAGATGGGGTGGATCTGGAGGCTGTCTTTAAGAAGTGCTGCATAGCTTTCTTTGAGGAATCCTTTCCAAAACAGGGTAGCATTTAACAGCACTGTAATTCTCTTCCACCAAGTAAACTACAGATCAGTGAAAAACTGAAGATAGTAATACAGTCTGAAAATCATTATTTAAATCCTGTCACAAGCAGAATTTTAATGTGCATAAAGTATAAAACCAACAACTCCACAAACTCACAGTGGGGCATCCTTATTCTGGTTGCATATCATTATGTTGATACATGATATGGAGGTACTCAGACAGTAAAGAAATAGTAACTCACATGAGTGTATTAGCCCTATAAGCAAAGAGTAATTCCTCTCCCATAACAAAAGCAGCAGAAGCTGGGTGATCTGAGGGGTGCTAGGTTTAAGCACAAGCGGCTCAGTAACACCGTAGCTGTTTCAATGAAACAAGGTCCTCATCCACGGTGCAACTATACAGGAAAGACAGGAGTGTCTGCGGAAACTAACGCTCCCTCCAGTACCCAAAGATGTCGATGGTCATTTGAACCTCATAACTGCTTCAAGTTATGCTAATCTGGTTAGCTTCATAGAATCATAGAATCATTAAGGTTGGAAAAAGACCTCAAGGATCATCAAGTCCAACCGTCAACCCAACACCACCCACCCATGTCCCTAAGCACCACATCTACACGTTTCTTGAACACCTCCAGGGATGATGACTCCACCACTTCCCTGGGCAGCCTGTTCCAATGCCTGATCACTCTTTCAGTGAAGAAATTTTTTCTAATACCCAGCCTAAACGTCCCCTGGTGCAGCTTGAGGCTGTTTCCTCTTGTCCTATTATTTGTTACTTTAGAGAAGATGCCAGCACCC